>NW_017100342.1:728478-736273 GCF_001263275.1 Habropoda laboriosa | reverse complement strand
GAAATGTTTCATTGCTGTTATTTTAACAATCTATTTCTAATACGAAAATATTATTTGCAATATTTTAAATTCTCACAAATAAGCATTAACTAAAATAAAACAGTATTCGAGGATATCAATTAAAATAACTTTCAACTTAATTTTAAATCATTAAAATGATATTCAACTTTGACAAATTCTATGATCATTTGTTTATGTAGCTTTCTTTCAAATATAAAATAACTCTTCATTCGCTGTTCTCCAAAAGTCGTTTGAAAAAATCTCACATTTTCACTTGTAGAAATAATCATTAGAAACAACTTATACTTAAAATCAATAATCAATACCTACATACCATTCCTTCGTGTACATTTTCAATCACGAAGAACAGTAGCCTATATCAGGGTGTCTCAGGTTTTTCCCGATAAACTGCGGTGGTTTATTCTTTAGATGAAAATAAGAAAAAAATATAATATCAAGTTCTGCAATAAATGTTTGGTTACAAAGAAATATTGTATGCATGAAATAGGTTACAACGGATTTTCCGTCGCATCATACGGAAGGTCGGCTGTATTTATTTTGTCTGCATTTATTATCTGGTAACGATTTCATGTTCCAGGTTAATATCATTGAAAATACTTTTCGAATTTTGATAACTAAAGACTAACTGCTAGTAAGAATATTAACTAAATATCAGTGACACGGAATCGTTACCAAATAAACACTGTGACCGCGCAGCAACTTTATAAGAAAACGTATGTATATTGCAGAACTTTATACAGGGTGTCTCAGTTTTTCTCTGATCAAACTTTGTCAGTATGTTGTATGAGTATAAGAAAAGATGCTATATAAACATATGTCGTTTGAAGCTTTGTCGAAAAGTCGCAACAAAAATACGAAATACGAAGGAAATGGTAACCAACTTGTGGTTACTATGACACAAGATAAGAATAGCACTGGAAAAAGTTACATTTAACACCATCAAGCACCTCAGATCTTAAACACAGCTCGCATAAACAGGCTAAACGTATATACCGCTGATCTATTCCTATTTTGCATCATAATAACCGCACACCCGTTATCGTTCCCCTTGTATTATCGTTATAACTTTTTAACAAAGCTTCAAACGACCTATGTTTATATAACATTTTTTTCTTACCTACACCCACACAACATACTGACAAAGTTTTATCGAAAACAACTAGGACACCCAGTATATCATATTTTTCTTACTTTTATCCAAAGAATAAACTAGCGCAGCTTGTCGGGAAAAATTTGCTACATCCTGAATATCCTCGTCTATGCTTTTAGTTTTCCTGCAAAAAGCACCGTTTCTCTGGAGAAAAGAGACAAACTGCATATGTTTTCCGTAATGTTTCGTTTCGCTCGGACGAGACGGTGAAACATTAACCCGAGCGATTCAACTAGAGAGAGAGAGAGAGAGAGAGAGAGAGAGAGAGCTCAAGTACACTGGCTTAACTACAAATGATCATAATACATACAAACAAGCGCAAACGAGCGTTTGAGCGGTAAAGAATATAGTCAAAATTGTCATTAAGCCCCGAGGATGGTTCCCCGTTGGGACCCGTGGGATCCCCCGGTTGCGTCTATACGCTCCTCCACGTTGGACCGAATCCAGTCACACAGACAGTACACGTAGGAAGAGATCCTTCGATTCCCTCGATTCTTACTTCGACCCCGACAGATCTGATATCATCCACCGCCATCCCCTTGGGTTCTCACTCATCTGCTGACAAAAGAGCATCTGCGCGATCCGATCTGTAATGTTGCTGCAACCTGTTCACAAGTACCTTGCCCTGTGCACAGCATGAATTCATTATCAGTCTAGTATAAACATATTGCCACTGGTATCGGGAACGGGGAGCCGCTGTCAGTGGCGGAAGCTACGCGCTACAAATCCGACTCGTGCTCCTACCTATTATCCATCCTCCCCCCGGGCCACCTATCCGTTCCACGGCTTACCATTCTTTCATACGTCAATCAGCTTATGGAAAATTGTGATTTAGTCAATTTTAGCTGGGCGAGATAGATGCGCGCTCTTTATAACGAGTGATGGAAGAATGTTGAGTACATGTACGAGTTGTATTCTTATTAGAAACGCTGTACGGTTATTTGATTTTTCTTTTGTCAAGGGTGTGTCACTTATTCGCAATTAAAATTCAGGTTTTTTCTGAATATAATTGAAATGTCGGTTTCTTCTTGTGCTTTAGATTATTCTGAAGCATTATTATGTTTTAACCCTGGGTCTTTGAGGACTCAACCTGTATTTCTTCGAAGTGAATTTTTATTTTTATTGAAACAAATTTGAATCATTTGACTTAACGAATAATTTGTACAATGTAGTAGAGACTTTGATAAGTAGGTACTTGAGAAGTTTTTCAGATTTTTTGAAAGCTTAAGAGACCTTAATATAAGTGACCCTCTAAATTCCGTAGCAGTGAATTAGCAAGAATTGTACGAACTTCAAGTTAACACGGAAAAACTGAGAATTTTTCAATCTTACCGAATCATTTGAGCGATCAATTTGTGAATTATTAATAAATATTAATAACAAGTATTGAATATTAATTTGGCATTAATTTCGGTTAATTTTTTTCGTCGTTTTAGTGACTCTGTAATTTTTGTAAATCTCGATAACTGGTTTTGGATCGACAATGAAGAACTTTATTAACATAAATGACATTTGATGTAAGCGTAATAGTTCCTTTCTTTTCAATACTTTGAATACTTGACAGCTTGAATAGGTTGAATACTTTTTTACGTTCACTTTAAATTCTCTAAATATTCTCTCAGTTGGCTGTACTTCCCAAACCTTAAAACTTTGTTCTCGTTACGCGTTAGCCACCCTTAAAAACACTCACCCCTCATACACACAAACACAGTGACAGCTGCCACTCAGGCACTATCATGTACTCAGGCATTTTTTAAATCCTCGTTCTCCAAACATCGTTGTCACATAAAATACAAAAAACTGTCACTGTTAAAAATCACCAATAACGTCAGAAAACGTGCGATTTATTGTACTCATAAGTACATCTTTAACTAGTATGAATTGTATATAGTATATTGGAGATTTACATCTCTATTAATTACAAAATACTACTTCAATAATAAAGTCTGTTATTATTTTCAAGTCTGTTGCAATTTTCAAGCAATAATTCTGCATTTACTTATGCAATATTATTTTTATTTCAAATTATAGGACATGCTGATACCTGAGTACCTAAAGTTCTAGGATTCTTTGAAATTTTTCAAAATGATGTGCTTACACTGCCATTCATAAGCATTAGGACACCTATTATATGATTTAAATTACATTTCTTCGTCAAAGTTAGTATCGTATATCAGTGAAAATATATAAAGTGTTCGCGCTATTACTTTCCAACATTTTCCTGGTAAGTGGTAGATTTATGAGGAAAATAGAAGAGGATAAAGTTTCATTATTTTTTATACGCAATACGGTGGCTTGAATAGATTTTTTAAATTTGCAATGGTTCTTGCGTAATGATGATAACACGAATTTTTTTTTAAATTGATAGCTATCATTCCTTTTATATTATATGAAAGCTGTTGCCAAAGCAAAACTCATTTTTAAACCCAATTTCGTGACAATGTTTGACGTGGTACAATCAATGACACATCATTGGAATCTTATTTTTATGACAGCACCTTAAATGGAAATAGATATTTAGAAATTTTATCGCATGTACTCGTTGTACTACGAAATTCCAGACGGAATCATTTTTCTTTTCAAGATTTTAATAATTTTTTAACGACAATTTAGGTATGCTTTACATTCAGTTATTATTCCAATATTTATGAACGGGACTGTAGATATTTTGTAGTTAATAATTCAGTTGGAAGCAAAATTTCACATTTTATTATTTATTCGTAATTAAAATTCAAGTTTTCTCAAGTGTAATTGAAATATAGGTTTCTTCTAATATTTGAGTACCATATTTTAATCCATCGAAGTAATACTTATTTAGAAGTTCAATCGTATTTTAATTTCTACTACAAATGCCACGTTAGAATCCTTATGTTCCAAAAATTCTTTAAAATAACGAAATCTTTTCTAATTACTATTCCATTAGACTACAGAAACTACCATATCGCGTATCAGTATTACTCTATAAAAAATTTGTTCTACAAAAGAAGAAAAAAGCAACAGGATACAGTTTTCTCAAACTGTATGAAAAATGTACACCCTGAAATCTTTTTTAATTACTTTTCCATTGGTCTACAGAAACTACCACATCGCGTATCACTTCACTTTCTAAAAAATTTATTCTACGTTAAAAACAGCACTTTGTCATCTCGATACCTTATGCACATTCATCGAACACACATACGACATCTAACGAGAACTACATATGTTTTAAACACCAAATTGTCCGACAAGAGAAGCTTGTTGCAGAACATCTCGCATACTGTCCCCCTAATTTTCAAGCGAAACCCGCGGATGACGAATTTCTGCCAATAATCGGCGAAATTGCAATCAAAGTGTTACTTGAAAAAAATTCTTGTTAGACGTAGCTAATATAGTAGACACACGTATGTAGACGTAGATATACATATGTGGTCAATGGCAGGTTGACTGTGTATGCAGGACTGCGGTGGCAGGTGACGGCGTGTTGTGAGCTGCATAATGAATAATGCCAAAGCCGAACCACAAGCCGTTCCTGTCCTTCCACTTGGCTGACTGAATGACAGCCAGTCTAGGAAAAACCGCTGATTGGCTGTACATGCTCCTGGCTCTCGTGCCTGTTACATTCTCTGTGTCTACCTATGTGGGGCTCGATCGAAATCAAGCTGCACGCCGAGACTGATTTTCGTGCTTCTGCCCGAAGGCGTATTTGTTCGATTCTCCGCTTCTTTTCGAATATTCTTTATTACGTTGTAGGTCCAACGTTCGATCAATGGTTAACCCCTTGTTTGGGTAATGGGGTACACGTTGTACCCGTTTCTATATTTTCCTCGAACAATTTTTTCTGTTCCTGTGAAGGTATGGTGAAACCGTTCCGGATTTCGATTTTTTGGACATTTTTACGTCGATATATGTTTTCAAAATAAAAATTTAGGCAAACAATTTTAAATATTGAAGCTTGAAACAACTTTGAGTGACTTCACAATGGTTCAGGGGTAATGTTTGATTGGACGGTTCAACCGAGGTCTTGATTTTTGGAAAGTTGGAGCTTGCGAAAGCTTATTTGTATTCGGCGTGATGCGTATCGTATGGATATAATGAAATTTTATTATAAATTTTGTTCGAATATGAATTTTTATGTACAGCAGTCAAGAAGAAGGAATTTGCTGTAGCACACGTGTACTGAATAGTATAAAAATTCATAATGCCCGATGATGAATAATCGGGATACGTGCGTAATTTCTTTACATAAGTTTAAACTTGAAAAAACTGCGGTAGAAACTGCTGAAAATATAAATTTAGCATTTGAAGAAGGTTATGTAAATGTTAGGACACTTTAACGTTGGGGTGCAAAATTCAAGATTGGTGACTTTTCGTTGGAAATGAGCCAAGAGGCAGATAAGACTGTCGATGATAACGCTTCAAGAAAAATTTTTGAAAACAATCCATGGTAAAGAATACGAAATTTTGCTTTCCTCGATAGACTACCATTTCTTTAAATACTTGAACAATTAAAAAAAAAAAAAATTATTCCAAAATGAAGACACTGTAAAAGTAGCATTCAAAAAATTTTTTAAATAAAAGAGTAATGATTTTTATAAAATTGGAATAATCGTTGGGGAAAGTGTATAAAATCGTGTGGAAATTATTTTGATTGAATACATTATTTTTTGAAGAAACGTAACGTATCTAAAGTTCCATTAAAGTTCCACAACATTAAAGACCTCGGTTTTATTGAGGGTTTAAGTTTTGTTATTAATAAATATATTACAGCTTTCTTATTTATATTACCGCAAGTGTTGGGCAAAGTAAGAAACGTTTGTATTATAGAAATTTTTTGGAAAAATCGATACACAGTAAGAATAATAGAAAACTTTTTTTCTAAAAGGAATTTCTTTACCTTTATTTAACGCGTGAAAATGTATTCATAAAATGCAAGGAGATATTTATAAATAAAGGTGCAGTTACGGTGTAGTACGATGTTTCTAAAGTTTTCCTGGCACTTTCGCGTATATGGTGCCACATCTGAAGCTGTATGGTCGATGTGATGTTGTTACTGCCACGATATAAATTATAATTAGTGGAGCCCGTAATACCCTTTGAATAAATAATCAACGAGTAGCAGCAACTACCCGTACGCTCGCCTCCATTTAAGTCAAGGTCTCGGAACTCATTTCTTGTCACACCTTTATGCTTCCGTTAAACATAAATTTACTCAGTAGCTGCATCTCGAAAGGCAAATAAATGGTGTTACGACGATAATTTGGAAAAGGATGATTCTCCCTTACTTGATCGATTTATTGTATGCCGAAAAAAGTCTTCGTACACCTCAGAATTTATTTTGTGTTGTGCAATTTTCATAAAAGAAGTGGCAAATAAATAATATTTACGTTACTTTATTTAGAAATATAAGATTTACTATTGGTACGAAGAAAAATAATTTATTCATTTGTTAATAACTAAATAGGTAAATATAAATATAGATTTTTTCCATTGTGGGAAAAATATTTCGAGTAACGTCTTTTCTACTTGATTGTAAATAAGAAACTAACTTGTATTTGCCTTTGGAACCTTGTTTTTAAACATTTTGCTGAATTCTTGGATGGGGGAAATTTTGTTCATATCGTTTCTGTTACATTATTCTTTTTCCTTAGTTTAATTCTTAACAAGTGAATGTAAATCATTTTTCTGTGCACCAATAGTAAATGTTATGTTTGGAAATAAAGTAACGTAAATATTATTTATTTACTACCTGCTCTGTTGGAACTGTGCAACGCTGAATAAAAAATTAATTAAAAAAAATTAACTTCACTGATTGTGAGTGTATATTGTTGAATTACAAATTCAGGCAAAGTTTCTAAAACGTAAAATTGTAGATAAAATATAAATATAAATATCTCTGTTTCTTTTATCAAGAGAATCTTTAATTTTCGAAAATATATTTTTTATTACTTACAAGAATTAATGTTCCTTTTCGCAATTTCTATTTTCTTCTGAACTTTAGGTTTCTCGAATTATAGAAAACGATATTGCTTCTAATTATTTTTACCTAAAGTTTTTCTAATGATAAGTTTGAGGCTGCAAGGTTTAGCTAAAGTATGACAAAATTAAAAATACTGGTGATAAAAGAAAATTTCATTGGAGATTGCAGTATTATTGCAAAAATCATGAAAGTTTGACGATTAAAGTGACAAGTGTAACTTGAGATTTTGAAATTCACTACTAAGATTTCGTTTAACGGATACTGGAATTTCTGGTTTGGAACCCTCGATAACCGTGACGGTGCTTGGAGAGTCGAAAACTACTTTAAAGTAATTAGAGGATTGTCAACCCATCCCAACCCATTGCCTGTTCCCATTAGGGATGTTCTTCGAGTGCAGATTCGAGTGGGATGAACGAGGAAAATCCTAGCACTCGAACCCTCTCGCATCAGAAATCAGACTAAAATTGCAGCTGGATATCATTTTAGGCAGTGGAAAATGTTTAATCAGCCGTTATATGGAGTATCTGCTGGGCATATTAGCGAGATTGAGGATATTAACGTGGAATTTCAAATGCATATTACTTATTATGGTCAAAAGAATTATTATTTCTTAATTTCGTTATTTTTAAATAAAAATTTCACTTCTCTCTGTTTAATATCTTCCT
>NW_017100342.1:708977-728461 GCF_001263275.1 Habropoda laboriosa | reverse complement strand
TTCGGTTTCCTCAATAAAAATTCATAATACTGAAAAAAAATTTCATTACCCTATTGTACTTAATTGTAATTATTTTCATCGTTAAATTAACAAAGAATGGTATTTTATTAAATAAGCTTAAAGGAAAGAGAACACATGCGACAAAATAATCTCTCGTATAAGAAAATTTGAAGATCATTCAAAATGGTACTTAATAGTTCGAATATTTTTTCTTATCGTTTGTCTAAGGAGAAATCGAGCAATATCCGATGGAAAATTTGTTAATACTCTTTGTCTGCGCGTGGTAACAAACGGCAAGTTCGTTTCCAAAAATGCTTTCTGAGCTGCTCTCCTTCGGAATTCGTCGAATTCGAAATGGTACCGCGGTCTCAGTTTCCTAGAACGCTCCTTGCACGCAAATTGGGTTCAACGTGAATACTTAATGTGAAACTGTGGTCGAGCAGGAGTCAAGGTGCAGTGATGGGAGATAGAGAGGAAAAGGTCGTTTGGCGTCCGTCCGAGGTGCCAACTTAGTTAGATCGCCTAACCAGGCGACTTCACACGGTACATCACGTGCGACATATGATCGACATTTTCCCGTTTACTGGATTTTCCTAGAAATTATTTTATTAACTAAAAATGAAAATGCTTCGATTTAGCGATTGAGCGATCTACAGCAATGGGATTAGTCCCGATCGTTCATTTTTTATGAGATATTTTGATGTAGCAATATTGTATTAATTTAGACTTTTTAGTTTTATTGTTAATCGATATCGTTTTGTCTATTGATTTGATTCTTGGTACCAAATTACTTTTCATGTTCAGTATACAGGGTGGGTCATGTAAAACAGGCCTTCTAATTATCTTCTCTAGTTATGGTGGTACGAGAAAATTTTTAAAGGGTAAATAAGATGGGAGAACAATTTTTTTATTAGTGCCATTTTTTTGTTTTTCTTTTTGTAGGTCACTCGAGTTTTCATATATATATATTTTTTTTTCTACTGTATGTTGTAGCAGATTTTGATAATCTTGAAACATGCATAATAATATGACCTTACAATGATCTTAGATTCTAAAATTTTAAATCAAGTGTGAAACTTCCTTTTATTTTTTGCCATTTCTTCCATTAGAATATTTTTTTCCGTCTTAATCACCATTGGGAACTCTTTAAATTACGTATAAAATGGTGTTGTCGATAAATTGTAGGGCGAATAAGTAATATTTGTAATCTAATGTTTTATAAGAAAGTTGATAAACTGAAACAAACGAACAAACTTTAAAGATACCATATAGTATAAGAATTCCAACGATCTCAGTAATTTCATAATGCTTCAGTCCTTTCTCCTTTCTTTCGAATATGAAATAAATTTTTTTAATGCAAGGAATTTTCTTCATACATGAGAATAAGTATCTGTCACAATGCCACGGCGACTTTCAATTTGTAATTCACTTGTAATTTATTTATTTTTAGACTGCTATATTTTTATGTACTCCGAGTGTCGCTAAGTAATTCCTTGATAAAAATTGTTCGAAATAAGTAAGTTATAATTTAAACTAATGAAAATTTCAATTAAGAATATATTGTAATATACTAAGTATTTTTCAGAAAGTTATGTAACAGTATAATACATTTTGACGTGTTTTAAAATGATACTACATGTACAAATTTGTATTCAAAGGGAATGGAGGAAATCAGAATCGATGGAATAATGTATTGTACATACGTCAGCATAATGTATAGTAGTAAAGAAAATTTTCTGTTTGATTTTATGGTAGCATCCTTTTATCGAACACAATACTAAAAGAACATCTCGCATAGTAAAGGAGATCCTGTTTCTAAAGCCACGCGATCCGTATTCCAGAGAAATCAGAAGAATATACGATGTAAATGGCTCTGGTTATTTAATAGAAACCAAATTATTTCATTTTTTAAGTGAATTACAAATTGAAAATCGCCTTTGCCTTGCGATATTAGGTTGGTGCATATGAAACATCGTTCTTTGATATGAAATTTTAGATACATTGTGTTTCTTGAAAAATAATGTATTTCGTCAAAATAATTTCCACAGGATTCCATACACTTTTCCCAACGATCAATTAGTTGCATTATTTCAAATTTATAAAAATCATGGACCTTCGAATTAAAAAATTTTTCGAATGTTACTTGTTACAGTGTTTTCATTTTGGAACAATTTATTTGCTAACAAAGTTGTTCAGGTGCTTGAAGAAATGGTAGTTTGTTGGAGAAAGATCTTGTGAATATTCTTTATCATGGATTGTTTACAATAAGTTCTCTTAAAACGTTATCATCGACGGCCTTATTTGGTCTTCCTCTTGACTTATTTTTAATGAAAAGTTACCAATCTTGAATTTTACCTTATAACCTTCTTCAAATGCTAAATTTATATTTGCACCAGTTTTTATCGCAGTTTTTCAAAGTTTAAACTTAAGTATATAAAAATATCACGCGTATATCCTGATTATTCATCACGTCAGCTAATATCCAAACAATTGTATTATGAATTTTTGGAAAGGACTGAAGCATTATGAAATGGTTTAGATCGTTGAAATTCTTATACTAATGGTATCTTTACAGTTTCTTTCAGTTCGTCAATTCTCTTCGTGAAAGTTAAATAAATAATTGAATTTCCATTGTGACAGAATAAAAAGTAATATGTATATGTAATATACATTTTAAACAAGCTTACAATATTCAAAAATGCTACTACTTAAATTAAATAAATTTTATAAGAAAATTTCTCGAAAAATAATAAATTACGTCGTGATATGTATTTTACAATATTTTCAGAAACATTGACAATAATACCAAATACACGAAATTCGAGATTTGAAAGGCAAGTTTCTCATTTACATTAAATTCCTCCATCGATGTGGTCAACTTTTAAATTCAGAATTATAGATGCAGGAAAAACTAATACCTCCATTTTCCCCGGGTAGATGTTCACGAGACGTCAGATACATTAATCACCCTCTAAATCTCGAAAACAATGTCAGCATCGAAAAATTCAGCTATGCTTAATCGTCGTTTCTCGTTTCCATCTAGCAGCCAACATCCATCCGTGTATCATAATTCTTCCAGCTCGACGTCCACCGAGAAAACAAAACGATTAACCGAGTGATGCTGGGTGTAGAAAATTCCTCGTGCCAAAAAAAAAAGAAAAAGAAAACAAAACGAAACAAAACAAAAAAGGAGTAAAAACAACGTACACGTAGTATAGGGTGAATTAAAAAGAAAAAAACTGAAGTCCGCGGGAAAGACGTAATAATCGCGAGGAGAGGACGATGCTTATCCTCTAATACAACATTCTGGACATCCTCGGTATCGTGGTCACTGCAGTCGCATTAGTTAGGACTAACAACGCTGGCGGACAATCAAAAGCTGATGGGCCATGATTCGCTATGATAATGAACCATGAATACGGCATGAGGCGAGCGAGCTGGGGACGGCAACTCCTCGCTTCGCTCGCTAGCCTCTGTACCGTGGCCAATGGTCGGGGTTAAAGGGAGTTGAGGTGGGAATATGAAGGGATGAGAAGAGTCGGGCCACCGATGCGCGGTAATACCTCTGTTGACGCTCGGATTAAAGTCTTTTTCGACGCACGCATCGAACCGGTTTCATTGCCATCGAACCCCTCCACCCCTCTCTCTCTCTCTCTCTCTGCCGTTTGTCTACCCTTTCTGTCACGAATCGTCCAACACCGCACAGAGTTATCCCTTACATTTCCGATGCCATCCTACGCTCCGTGTGCTTGCAATCGAGCAGGATTCAACACTCCTCGCACTCGTCGTCGCAATCGATTCGTAATCGTAAAAGATATTTGCGGTGACGAGGATGTTGCTGTGATGAGTTTATCGGTAACTCTTGTGAATCTAGGTGTTGCATGATCTTTTCATCTTGATTTTTATAGTTCATTGGTTTGTGGTGGTTTGTGGTTGTGTTGTTCTTTTTTGTAGCTTATTTTTGAGACGTTTTTGTAAGTGACAAAATTTAGTTTGTATTTTTTTACAAGATTTTGGTATTTAGATAATAAATATCGTTGAAGGATTCAATTAACAGAGACACTTTGTTGTTTAAACATGGACTTGTTAAACGTTGGTAAATGTATTTTAAGTGACAATCACTTGGATATTTTTATGAGTCTCTATGGAATCGTAATAATGGAACATTTACGTTAGTTAGTGTATGCCAGGGAAAACTACAATACTGATAGTTTGGATGTTCGTGATGGCACAACTTTTTGCTACATTTTTGTATAAAGTATTCATATTTAGTTGAAATCTAGTTGTGAGATAGTATTGGATCGTGAAAGAGGGGTGAATTATAAATTTTCATTTATTGAATTGCAAAATAAGATGAAAAGTGTATACTTTGTACGTTTACATGCGCGCTTGTTTTAAGTGAAATGTTGGTTTAATTGAATTTCGCGTTTGATAGTAATTTCAATATTATCAACATCGCTATTGGATATTAGTGATTGAATTTGGATATTATCGAACGAAAGTAATTTTAACGTAACACAATCGAATTAATCAATGCGTAATGCTGAAGTTAAAACGGAATACGCGAATAGTTTTCAAGCATGGTAAATTAATAAACATTTATTCGGTATAGCATTTCCTGTAAACATACAATAATGCTACTTTTTACTTTAAACATCTCCACTTGTAATGTGCATGATACTTATAAGAAATCATAAATGAAGTTGAAACACTGAATTTAAAAACATATTCCGAATTCATTAAGGAAAATCAATTTAATGGTCAAAACTATATACAGGGTATCCCAATTTTTTCCGATCAAGCTTAAAAAATGTTACGTAAACATGGGTTATTTGAAGTTTTGTTATAAAGTTATAACAAAAACAGGAAATATGAAGGGAATGGTACCGAACTTGCGGTTAGTATGGTAAATAAAAGGCAAGAATGGCACCTCTTCAACGACTTCAGGTCGTAAACACAGCTTGCACATCGCTGATTTATTCCTTTTTTGCATCATAATAACCGTACACCCGTTATCGCTCCCTTCGTATTTCGTATTATTCTCGTAACTTTTTAATAAAGCTTCAAACGACCTACGTTTATATTACATTTTCTTTTTACTTATACCCGTAGAACATGCTGCCGAAGTTTGATAAAAAAAAAATTGGGACACCCGGTATATACGTAAATACATTACATATCCTTGCTATATCCCTTTTCTACCTGCTCAACAATACTATACCCAGCGCTGTTTTAACAAATTGTCATAATCGAGTTCGTGGAAAATCAATTTTCCTATGACAAAAGTATTTTACGAATCGCACACTGAATTAAAATTTATTTTTTATCCTACCAACGTGAGCGCGAATTTTTAGGCACTAAATGAGGACCTTAAAATTCACAACGGGATAAGAAATCAATGTGTCAAAAGGAAATCACAAATATCCGTACCCCTACTCGGCCACTTTATAAAAGATGGTGAGACAATAAATACCGTCTGTGGTGGTAGAAAAAGAAAAAAAAGGCGGAACGAGGTATTGTCTAAGATTGTAAACCGTGGAAAAGTGCATAAAGCAAGACCGTGAAAGCTGTTGGCGATAGAGACACGACGTGGGGGTGGCGAGAAGGGGTCAGAGTATGAGGGCAAGTTAAGGGTAAAATAAGCGGAAGCGGTTAGGTGAAAAGCAAGGGAAAAGGGGGTAGACAGAGGAAGAAGAAGGAATATGCGTGCACGCGAAGGTGCGTGCGCTGTATAACCGTGGAGCCACTGTTTCAGCGTTTCACAGAGCGGAGCGGAGCCGAATGACTGAGCGAGGGTGCGGACTCGCGTGGCCCGCATTGGCTGTTGAATTATATATGAATGGAGCGTAAGGGCTGTTGCCTAGCAACCGCATACACCACGTTAAGACAAAATGGAGAAGCACGCAGCATCCGTGCGCGGCCTTCGCCGCGTTCTCTCTTTCTCCGTCTCTTTTCTCTTCCGCCGTTTGCCACCGCGTCGTTGGAGATTTCCAGCAAGACTCTCTTCCCTCTTTCTTCATCGCTGTCCCGTTCCCGCCCGTTCCTTCTTTTTCTCTACGACCAACCAACCACTTTGCTTCGGTCGGCAATGAAGCTTCAAAGGATATTTCTTTTTTTTTTTTTCAATTGACTTTGAATTTAGACATTTCTCGCGCTTATCGCGTCGGATGTTCTGGTTTAACGATGATTAAAGGATTTATTTTTTTAGCTGCGCGACAGAACTTCGAAATTTTCAAAATTTTACAGATGTGTTATTGCAGCTTTCGGGAAATAGATTTCAATAGGTTTTGCGTTAATTCTATCTTGAAGGGAAATCAGATTTGAAATGTCGTGGTTTTTTTTTTTTGGTTGATTTTGGGCAACGTGTTTATATTCGTTCGCAAGTAGGAAAGTTTCGAATGAACGTTTGTCAGGGACTGTACCGGTGAATACATACGAATCTTGTTACAATATTTGTTTTATTGCGGATTTTTTTCGACTCGTACTCATTGTACACGGTGTTCCTTGGAAAACACGGGTATCGACGAATGTATATTTCAAAATATATCTAGCACATCCGCGTTTTCATATTTATATAATAATAAATGTGACAGTTTTCGATAACAGTAGTGTGTTAATCGGTTATGTAGAAATGTGTTAAAATTTCTTACAACTATCCTATTGCGAATTAAGATACAGCAGAGTAATTTATCGGGTTCCATCCAAATTTCCGCTCCCATTCTCCTATTTTTTCCTATTCACTACTTGTGCTGTTTTACATGCGTGCGCATTAAGTTGATAAGTAGACGTATCTTTGACGGGAGCAATGGACGTCCATTAGCAAGCTTTGTACCGATCTCTGTAGCCTCCTACCCCCGTGCCAACCCCTCCAAGCTCACTACCCCAACCATTATGTCCCGACTATATCGTACGCGGTGAGCCACGTACTGTTCTTCTTCCCATGAGCGCCATTATTCGTTGCTTCTTCGTCTTTGAAATATGCTTAGGTTGTTTCGTAGTTGCTTTCGCATGGATGTTGATCTCCTACACCACTTGGCATTAGTGTATATTACGGTGGATAAGTTATTTTCGTTAATTTCGAATCATAAACGTCGTGTGCTTTCCATGGATCAATAATATTTGACAATAATTTAGTTAAACGTAGAAATTACTTCTAATATAGAATAGGTATTATAAGTATAATAATTGTTGGTAAGACGAATCATCAATTTCGTTGAACTTGGTAGTCGTGCTATCTGAAAGTTTTTGCAGATAGACTCTGTGTGTGTGAGTGACCACATGATTATTTTATTTAGGTTTAATATAAAATAGTTTGTTTCACTTGTATCTATATTTGTAGTAGTTATGTTAATTAAATACTTTATATGCAAAAATGCGGTTTGTTAGTTTACATACCCGGACATCCCATAACCCTAAGTTTAACAATTGTAAATAATTGCTTATTTTAACCCTACCGTGACTAGTGAATACTAGTGGAATACTCGAACAAAAATTGATTTCAATTTAGTATCCATTGTAGACGCAATAATTGGCAGATAAATAATAAATTCTTCAAAAGGTTATTCTCTTTACTAATTATAAAATATTAGTTTGTGTTATAAACGTTTAGGTTGTTCCATAGTTGCTTTCGTTTGACTTTTTATCCTTTATTCCTCTTGGTATTAGTGTATATCGCGACGGATAAGTTACTTTCGTTAATGTCCAGTCACAAATGAAGTATGTCTCCATGGGTCTATAAATAATAATTTGATTAAAAATAGTGACTATTTCTAATATAAAATATCATAAGTATAATAATTGCAAATAATAACTTATTTTGAAGCACTAATACTTTTCATTAATTATAAAATATTAGTTTATGTTAGAAAAAATAGTAGTACAATAATAATAACTGTAATAATACACCTTTTTATATTTGGTATGAAATTGAAAATGTTTTTATCAGTCACGAACCACTTTTACTGTCTACTGGTACTTATGTGCTTCGACCCATGTCTGACTATTACAGCGTATTTCTACTTAGAGTATGATAGGTTCGATCACGTTTGAACAGTTAAATTTGACTAATAATACTTCAGTCAACTACATGAATTATATTTATTAATGAAAGTTAATGTAATAGTCGAAATTATATACAGGGTGTCCCAGTTTTACCCAATCAAAAAGAAAAAAGTGTTGTGTAAACATAGGTTTTATGATTCTTGCTTAAAAAGTTGCAACAAAAATACGAAATACGAAGAGTTGATTGTTCATATGAATTTCTAGACAATTTCTGCTTAAAATAAAATGTTCTTAATACGCATATGCGTATGTATAATAATTTTGTAGATGTAATATGATATAAATGAAGATGTCTTCATGATCATACACTACTTTTACCGAAAGTTTACCTAAAGAAGCAACACAGATAATTTTAACATGCATAACTCTTGAAAAATATTTTAAATAGAAATGCTTTATTTTAGAAATTTATTAAAAAATGTTTATTTTATTGCGATAAAACAAAACAAAATAATAATTTATGTCTTAGGTTATGACCATTTGCATGTAATAGAATTTTTAATGCAAGAAATTTTAATAATAATTACTCTAGTTATTCAGTGTGGTGCCAAGTTTGTAACACACTCTGCATATTTCATTTTTATTAAGCAACGTTGCACTGTACAAAATATTGTGGAAAAATTAAAAATATCAGTCCTTCTCAATCCGTTTCTAAATAAACTAAATAATATTAATTTTTGCACAATATCGATCACTGTAAATAATTATTTCACACGTGTAAATGATTTATCTATACTTTAGACATCGTATATTTTGTCAAAGGTTCTGATATAACATACAGGGTGGGCAACGTTAAACTGGCCACCTAATTATCTTTTATAACTATGGTGGCACGAGAAAATTTTTATACGTAATTTAAATGATTTCCAAGGGATGAATAAGGTGGAAGAAAATTTTTTTATAAATGCCTTTTTTTGTCCTCTTTAATGTCGCCTGTGATTTTACACGAATGCATACATTTTTTTCTGAATGTTGTTGCAGACATTGATGTGCATTTAAACATGCATAATAATGTGAGCTTAAAACGACCTTGGACTCTAAAATTTTAAATTAAATGTGAAACTTCCTTTCATTTTTTGTCCTTTCATCCATCTTATTCACCTTTTGAAACCATTTAAATTAAGTGTAAAAATTTTCCCGTAGCATCATAACTAGAGAAGATGATTAGGTGGCCTGTTTCACGTAACCCACCCTGTATACTGTTAATTTAGGCTGGCATTCAGTGAAAACATACCTTTATACCGACGGTAAGAAGTTTTGAGTAATCAATTTTCAACGAAATATTCCGCGATCGAAAAGCCGATGTAGCCTCTCCTCCCATGAGCATCGTTTCTCATCTTACTTCCTTCACAATTCGCTTGAACAGGTCCTCTCGGAACCTTTTTTCACCCATCGGATCACGTGACAGATCACGGCTGCTTCCTGGTGACACATGTAAGAGACCAGTTCCAGTCCCAATACGGCCGAAGCAAGCCGATCTTCTCAAATTACAAAGGGTATCGGAAACGGATTTATTTCGCCGCCTTCTTCCCTTCTATTATACGCTTAACAGTCCGTCTATAAGCTTCGAATGGAAACCTTTCCATTCTGGCCACCTGCGATACTCAACAGAATGTGCAATGCACGAATTTCCGTGTTACAATTGTCGTCGTTTTACCATTAACCATTTTACCTGTAACCGCCACGAAAATTTCGACAATATTCAGGATTTTTTTTCTCGGTGTGTACAAAGAATAACAATGTCAAACTTTATTCACCTATTGAGCCACTTGCAAAGCACGCGAAACAATTTTTTAAATAGCTTTTTAATCCTTTCTTCAAGACCATATCTGGATGTAAAGATAGCGCTCTTAAAAAGAGATGATAACTTGGTGAAATGAAAAATTTTATTTGTGCTTTAACGATGTAACTACTAATTAACATAATGTTTAAAATATTGTGTCTCCGTGGTATATTTATAAGTATATCGGTATAATTCTGAAATCTTCTTGAAGTATCTGTTATAATTACGTTCTAAACGTGCCAAAGAACGATACCAGAGTGTAATCATTCGATTGCAATTTGGGTTGGAAAATGTTTGGCCTGTAGTCAGATTAAAAGGGTAATAATCAAATATGGTACACTTAATTCCCTTGTATCCCAACATAATTCCATGGAAAATATATTTCTCCCCCAATCTGAAGACCCCACCCAGGCTGTTAAATATAATCTGGTACCGCGTTTGTTACTTCTTACTCTTCCATCTCCTCCTCGCAGTATTCAAGCTCCCAGTTTCCTCGTGTAGGCTTTGTGGAGGCAGAACAAGGGGTTAACCTCCTACATTATTCAACCGTTCATTATATATGAATAAATTTTCGAGTAATGCCGAGATAAAGCTGCCAAGTTTTAGGTACCTGCTCCGCTTGAATATTTAGAAGACACTGTCACGCAGTACCGTTATGCTTCGTCTTCTCCTTAACTTTCTGAGATTCATATAGAACTATAGCGTTCATCGATACGAATTACAATGGTTCACTTCGCGATCGATACGCTTGCTTCATCTAGATTTGTCATTTTCTAAACATTCCCTTCGTCACTGAACGGAAACATTTTCTTGTCCTTCTTAATAGTGAATTGTCTCGAGAGGAAATATTTTTCTTAAGAATTAACATATTCTTTTATATTACTAAGGAATAACTATATAAAACTTACATAAATTATAGTATAATAAAGATTTGGCTGTAGAAATTAATTGAAATTTTTTTTTTCTATTGTAAGTTCATTGTAAGAGTCATAATAATTAATTCTGTGATTAATTGCGACCTTCAATTATTCATATTTGTGTAATAGTTAATGTTTCATATTTAAGTCGATGATAGTAGTATTATTAAGGTTATGTTTAATTATGTAAAAATTTATGTAGAAAAAAGACTTCATCACTGGTATCTAATAATTTTTTCGTTATAATATTTTGCGTCAGTTAAAAAGTTAATTTTTTAGTCTGAATATTTTCGCATTTTCATACATATCTAATATAAAAATCAGATTATCACAGAATAATTCTTATTTAGCAAAAGATACTCAAATTGTGAAAAGTTATTTATTTTTCCAGATTGCGATATTCAATAAATTATTTTCATTAAAATATTTTAGGAACGTTTTCCATTTATATACGAAATTTCATGGAAATTAATTCTGTATTATCCTGTTTTTAAAGTAAAAACAACACTCTTCGGATATTGCTGCTGCTCATACTTTAATTTATTACACTGGAAACTGTTCTGCTGTTTATAACAATGAATTGAAATATTGAAAATATTATTACACATACGTGATTTTATATAAAACGATATCGGGTCGTTATTTATTAAAGCATATAACATTTTGATACATTACTGCGTTTAAAATCGGTAATGAAATTTAAATAGAAATTTAAATTGATTTCAGTTTATCGTGTAAAATTTTAATTATTTAAATCATGCATATATGATGCGGAATATTAATAACAGTTCACATTCAATTACACTAAATCAGAGGTAGGTAAAAGAAAAAATAGAGTCGTTTAATCTAATATGTTTTCATCGACGTGTTATAAATTTTATATTCTCTGAAATGTAATTAACCAAAACTAACAAATCGATGAGAAGTATTCTAAATTCAAGGAAATGTCTATAGAATAAACTTTATTTCGCTAATAAGGAATATGTTGTAAAGTTAAACATTATCTAAAAAAAGAAAGCAAAAAGCTGAAATTAAATTGATGCAAAAGCGTTATAAGGAAAAGATTAGCAGAAGAAAAAAGTAAATTGTTAGATCGTCGTCTGATTCCATTCTCAATTTCTTAAATTTTGTATAATAGTTAGCATTTTGACATTTACCCTTTGCAATAAAAATAATTCTAATTAATCGAAGGAGCAAACTGTTCAAAGTTCCAAATTCAAAAATTGCGCAAAATTTAAAATCCTAAATTCAAAAACTGTTCAAAATTCGAAATTCCTAGAACCTTCAGATAATTTCACTAAATTACATATATCTCATCAGGTATTTTGTATATAAATATTTATAAAGACGAAACGAGGCAATCTTAATTGCAGGAAAGTGCAACTTTTCACTCCGAATATTTTTCTATTTTCATACATGTCTCTCTATCAATAGTAAAGATTAAATTATCACACGATAATTCTTATCCAACAAAAGTCACTTAAATTGCCAGAAGTTGTTCATCTTCTTTCGCGAAGGAAAGTATTTCGCAATATTACAAAGTCGATTTTGTTATCAACATTTTTAATTATAATTAGCATATAAATTTCGTTCGCTCGGTATATTCCCTACGAATTGCGAAAGTTAAAGTGAAACGCGCGATTTAGAATTGCATCAGTTGTGACGCTCTTTGCGGATTTTATCGCCGCAAGAGGCATATCGGCCAATGGGGAAGAATATACATAGATTCACTGCTAGTCGATACTCGTTACTCTCGACTAATTTAACGTGATAACGTGACGGCAGACGGGTCAATAGGAATTTACAGTGTTTGCCGACGGAAATCAAAGCAGCAGGGCACTTAACTGTGTAGACAGACGACAGGCGGCGGAGAGAAGCAAGCTGACTGCTGTAGGAAGGGAATACAAGGGAGATGAGAAGAGAACGAGAAAGGGACTCGTGGAAGTTGGAGAGAGCTGGAAAAATCAGAGAGAAAAGAAAACGGTTTCGTTCGCGGATCAACGAAGATAGAACCATCGGTAATATAATAAAGTTAGGGTAGGAGGACGAACAAGGGGAGGAAAAAGGAGTAAAAATAGGACGAAGGAAAGAGCTTAAACGAAGTCCATGTGTTAACCCTAGGATTCTTGAGCTTTGAGCCGTCACGCGGTAGCCTAAGCGTGGGGGGAGGGGGTACCTTCGAATATATACTTCTCATTACAGATTCATAAAAGAAAAAATTATTTTTTGAAGAAAGTTTTGTGACATTTGAGTATGTTATATTTTATGAACAAAATATAATATACATTTTTGCATTCAATATACAGCGTGCATCGTAAATCGTGGTACAAGTGTGTGAGGGAGATTCTACCAGTCAAAATAAGGCAAAAGTCAAGAATAACATACTTTTTGGAAAAAAATTGCACTCAGAATTGTGTGGTTTTGCATTGGTGTCCTGCATTGTGGTAGTAAAGAATTTTTGAAAAATATTATTTTTTCAAAAAAGTAAGAATAGTGGGGGTAAATTTTGAAAAAATTAATGTTTTTCGAAAATTCTTTGTACTACAGTATGCGACATGAAGCTTTTTTTCTTTGTCTTGTACGATTTAGTAAATATTCACGATAATATGCAAAATCACCTCTTTTTCGAGAGTGTGTATTCATCCCTAGGACTGTTTTATTGCCGAAACAAAAAAATGGTTTGTTATCAGCGTCAGTTGAACTACATTCTTACAAAGTTTCAAATTTTTTAAAATTTTTGGATTAGTAAACCTATCTTGTAAGTTATTCGGGCGATTTAGCAGCCTATTTGAATATTTATTTGTGTAGTTTGCAATTTCCTTTTTTGTCGGTTATGAGTCATGGTGCATTTACTATTCGAAGGGTTTTTCATCGATGTCATTTTAGTATGAGTTAATACTTGGCAAAAGGAAATATCGAGAAATAGAGACAGTGTACGCTAGAGGAATAGAAAAGAGAGGTAGGAGAAAGAAGGAAGCTGAAGGACTTGGAAGCATTAGAAAGAGTCACGACTGCCAATCAGCCAAGCAATACAAGCAGTTTGAGTGATCAAGAACAGAAAAGAATCAGGGAGTAACATCAGCTACTATTGGCTAGTAGAACAGCCAAGTACTTTGGCAGTCAACACAGTTTTTCTTCTTTTAATGTCACGTCACTACCTAGAAAAGGAACGCGTTAATCTTTTAAGAGTATTGGTTGACCGACCCTCAGCAATTCCCTGGGCAAACCGCTGCTGCTTCAATTGATCATTCCTTGGAGTTTTATATACCGGTCGGCAATCGGTCTCTATGCGGTTGGCTCCATGTAGTGGAAACGTAAGGAAGTGCACTTTATAGTTGGACAATTGTTTACCCGGTAATAACGTCATTTGAATCACGCGATACCTGTCCCACCTTTAGTCGACTCCTTCGTGTCTCGCGTGGGCTGGAAAGAAGACGAGTTCAGAATTAAGGTTTGTAGAATGCGACACACTTCAACAGGAATTCTTGTCGCTAATTTAATCTATGAAATTATCATTTTTTTTGATACTTTGTGTACACGGAGCTGCGTAAAAATCGAACTGGAATGAACTGTTTTACTATTTTTTCTCTTAACATACACTTCTGTTCATATAAGTGTTAGGAAAGTTACCGAAAGTGAAGCATACTGAAATCTACTGAATTCTATTAAAATCTATTGTATTCTACTAATACCTAGTGAAATCTTTTGAAACCTAGGGAAATCTAAAATCTGCTGAAATTTACTGAATCCCTGCAGGTGTCAACACTACTGTACACTTTGAAACATTCGTAAAGCACACACGTTCAAGCAATCCAGAAAGAGTAAACAGCGACACTAACATTCTACCTTTATACTTCGCATCTTTTTTCCCAACGGAAGCACTACAAAGATGCAACCTTCACCTGGTTCAAGAAGAGAACGCGAGCTCAAGAAGGAACGTGTTAATAAGATGACAGGGTTGGAGACCCGTCTGGATAGTCGGCCGATTTGAAGTGGTTAGCAGAAGAATACAAGAGGGCTAGACTACATCAACATAGGGTGGCCGTACGAGTTTTTGTATTATACGGAGATTATCAACCTGTTCGGTTCCATTTGGAGGGTGCACTGGGTAACCCAGGGTTGGGGGGGGGGGCTTGGAAAGAGAAAATAAAGGCAGAGAGAGAGAGAGAGAGCGAGAGAGAATAAAGGGAGAGAGAGTCGGTGTGATGGCACATACAGGGCGAAAGGGAGATGCTTGTAGCAGAGCGAGGCAAGTTGGAAGGGGTCGAGGAGGAGGTAGAACGGCAAGGGTCGTCGAGAAGGGGGTTTGTCCCAAGTTGGGGGGTCGCGAATAGAGCATGCAAGCACGCACACGCTGCATTCCCTTGGGACGAGGCCGCTCTTTATGCTCGATATAATACCGCTCTCAAAACATACACACTTCTCCCGTTCTCTTAACGTGTGTAGCCGGGCACACGCCGGGGAGCGAGCCGGGCCACGGTAGGTGGGGTTCCTCCAGCTATATCGTCCCTCTCTCTATGACACAACAATACTCTTCCTACACGATCGCGTCGCGAGTCTGCACTGCCGAACGCGACTTGCACCAGAGACGGGATCAAGTCTGTAATTGATTTGAGAATCGCGAACAATTTCGACGTCTAAGAAGCTTTCCGATTTAACCAGGATCGTATTACGTTTTTGGTGGCTACACAGGGATTATTGTAGTAGCTCTATTTGCATTAGCGAGGAAAATCTGTAGAAACTGTTGCACTGTTACTTTTATTGCAATCCCGCTTGTATTACAGCGGTAGACGTCTTGTGTTGTTGTGACTTTAGGAGTGTCGAATTACCGGTGAAGAAATTGTGGTAACAAATTATTTTGTACGAAATAAGTAATATTTACGTTGATAATAGTTATATTGAGAAATAATATTATTTTTCATTGATTATTAATGAAATCTAATGGTAACAAACATTGTCGTTTGTTCATGATACGTTAACTAATTGTTGGGAAATAATGTTTACATAGGTGGATAAAGTACCACTTGTCAATAGTGTTTCTTCTTGTATTAGATCGAAAATCTTCGCGTATTGACACAATGGCAAGCGACATTGGCCACTGTGGAGGGTCCTTCTTTTCTTCGTTACAATGCTCGGACACGAACCTTGCGTTTAACGTTACAGACTCTGAAGGCTCTTGAATGTGAAAGCGAAATCTTATCTTTTAGTAATTTCCATGCTATCAGTCGTCTTTTCGAAAAATGATTGGTAAAATTGATAAGAAAACAAAGGATACCCATTTAAAACTTATATGCATCGTTGAAATTGTTAGTAAAATAGTTATTGTTAGTAAAAAGCTAACTCTAATTTATTATTATGTGAGACAAAATTATTCTTTACTCGTGTATTAAATTGTGTGTTGTAAATATTAACAGTACTTAAAAATTTTTACTCTTAAGTTATTTATGCCTTTCAATCATTTACATCATTAAAATTAGTATACAATATTAACTTCTAAAAACGCGTCTAAAATTTATAAGTATGTCGTTAATCACATATAAACTAAACACATCAAATTATAAGAATATTCTTCAACAGTATAACGTCTTACATTTTCTTATCTCAGCAATTCAATTTTATTTCTGTTTCTTCAATATTCTTCGACTCGATACAAAAATGTATGTAGACTCTTGCATACGCAATGTATAATATTATGTATAATCTCTCTGTTTTTATGTAAATTGTCAACCTATCATCATTTTTTTTTCTTACTACAACGATTCGTAGCCTGTCTTTCCTTTTGAATTCTCGCGTGGTGTCGTTCTTTTGTGACCTCCTAGTGCTCAACTTCTACCACTTGCACGCACGTCATGTTCTGTATCGGGACTAATCATAAGGCGATTCCACGGTCTCGCGTGTCAAATACCTGTCACTGCGAATTCACATCTCCCTATGCCCTTTCCATCAGTTACCGTACTCTATTCACGCTGCCTTCATAATAATTATTCGTGCAGCAATTAATCGCGCGTCTTACTTTCGTGAAGTTATCTTCTGCAGACTTTACGTGAAATTATGTTGTTCGATAAATTGTGAAATGTCGCTGTTGCTATTGACAATTGGTTACACAATACAAGTAACATCGTAATAAGAATGGAAACGTCAATATTATATCGGAGCGCAAATTAGAACGTATTTTTATACGTTCTTTAAAACAGTTCGTTCAAGTAACATTGCTCGATAATTTGATCATTTTATTGTCACTTATTAAGTGATAATAGTTAGACTTATTAGTCTATTGCTATTACCTGTAATTTCTCCAATGTAAAAATTATGAACCGCAATTACAATCAGTTGTTCGTTTTATTTGAAAATTTATTGAGAAAGAATTGATCAAAGAAATGCACAAGGTGCGTATAGGCACCTACAGTTGAATGTGTTGAAAAATGAATTTTAAAGATGAACGATACGTTGTAAAATCATACCTATTTTAGACGCTTGTTTATAATTGAAGAGTATTTATTATTAAATGTAACGTAAGATGGTCAACTTTTAGAATACACTTTTAAGTAGGAAAAAAAATAGAAAAATTAGATTTTGCATTTTGCAAAGTTGTTTTTTTCTTTCTATTCTCCAAAATTCAGTAGCTTTGCTTTGAAAATAATTTCGTTATAAAAAGAATTAAAATAATATCAAAAACCTTATGATTCTTAGTTAAAAAATATAATTAAGTTAAACATTTTTAACATTAACGAATTTATTTTAATCCATTTATATGTATATTTAATATAGAGAGTGTTACAGTTTTTTCACAAGTTTAACATAAAATTATTCGACACTCAAAGGTCATTAGAAAATTATTAAAAACTTAAAAAAACAATTAGTTACTTTAGAATCTCCAAGTATAACGAATACATATGTACACTTTCACTAACACATAACACTAACTTTGGCGAGAAAGTGTAACGTAAGTCATACAATAGATACTTTCTGTACGAATGAGCGGCGGTATATGCCGAAAGGCGCTAAAATTTCTTGGAGAACGATCATATATACTTCAAGTATCGAAAAGTGATATTTTATGCAGTAATATTTTAAACACACAGGATAAAATCTCGTAAGAATTTTAAAAATGCCCGTGTGCATCGTGGACGTCGCGGAGGATAGGCGAAAATGCTTTTTTCGTCGATACGATACACACGTTGCACGTCTACCAACGAAGAAAACTCCACGGCGGTCTTATCCTATTACAGTCAAGCTTGCCACTTTCTAGCTAAGTCGAAGACAAGACCCTCCGTTGCTCCCATTTAGTAATCCCCGACATTGGACGGGAGTTTACAAGGAATATTTAAGTCTCCGCTAAGCTAGGATTAAGTAAAGGCAAACACTTTGATTAGCGGAGACCAGCTCTTGTTTTTGTTGCCGCGTCGTGTTTTAAATGACACGGCAATTGGGATCTTAAGATTAACGTTCGGGCGTTTCCGGAATAGTGGCTCGCCACGGAATAACGAAAAATTAGACTTCCAGTACTTTGATTTTAATTGTTCATTAGCAAGCTTCGTTCAATTTATTCATTTATATATGAGTTTTGCAAAACCTCTTTGTACGTTTTCTTTATTACTTTCTTTTTAAATAAAGAAAAATGTGTAGTATCACGGAAGGGATTCTTAATTTTAGTCAAGTAATTTGAAGATTTATTGAAAAACTTTAAGTAAGAAAGACTGCATTTGTAAACGAGTGAAATGGAAAAGAGTGTGTTTTTTTATAGCATGTGTAAATACCGAGAACTACACAAATTATTTGTATTATGGTAAAAGTTAGTTGCATTTGCATTAAAAAAAGCAAGTATGGAGCATTTGGGGTTATTTATGACTCTGCTTCGTATCATGTTTGTGAAAGTGTATTAAATTTAACGGTACTTATTTAAAAATAACATGCTGAAACTTGGAAATGGTCTCCAAACACCACACAAACCTTCAGGTTGACTTAATAATTATAAAAGACAAGAAGAAAGAAACGATAGGATAGATAAGGATAGGAGTGGAAACAGTAAAGGGATTTATGGTCTCGAATAGACGCGAAAAAAATATAATCTACTTTAAGTTTGCTTTTATGTGGTTCCGTCAATTTCCTCTACAACGATGACAAATTGAAGTGTACATTTCTGGGTTTTCTTAGAAATAATTAACCAATAAATACAGCAATGAAATACATAATTTAAAAAAACTATTTACTGGTTGATTAGAACAATTTTTAAATCTTTAATATTTCATCTGCTAAAAAAAATGATGTCAGGTTGAAGTTGTTATAATATGCATTACATTCATGTGATTTCATGATAGAAATATATGTCTAATTCTAAAATATAGTTATGAGAAAAATAAATATTTTAAGTTTTAATTTTCGGTGATAACTTTATATTGTTAAAAGACTACACATATTAAAATTAAAATATATTCAATTATAAATTACAAGTTTCAAATGTGTAAATGAATGTTAAGGAAATTTGTTCTTTTTAGTAACGACTTAAATCAATTTCCTCTTACGTCGTAGAAGAACCGAGCTTAATCTTTGGCGCGCAAAACTACAATGTTTTATAATAACGCGGCAAGCAAGACAGCGGTGGTATTAAGGGGGAACAAAGTACTCTCCAGCGACGACAAAAAAGTTCATATTTTTTCAATTAAGACGGGCGAGGAAGCGAGGGTAGATTCTCGTCAAGGCGAGAGAGGGTCTTTCGACACCAT
>NW_017100342.1:704760-708911 GCF_001263275.1 Habropoda laboriosa | reverse complement strand
TAACAGTCGCTGTTGGAAGTAGTTGCGTTTAATCTTACCCCGACCGAATCAAAGTTCATTTTTCTCTCTTGTCTATCAGTGAGATATTGAGTAATACAAATATTATATTGATTTGACTTTTGTAATTTGTTGTTAACTGTAATTAGTGTATTGCTTAGTTCACATGTGCACTTGTGGATATCCCTTTGATCAGAGTAATTATTCTTTGTTATTTCAAAGATAGGAAATTGTTTCACAGTGTTCTATGTATACTTCTTCCTTTACATTTGAAAACGCAAATGACTAGTTACGCAAAGATTGTTTTAAAAATTATTCCGACTACAAGTAAGTTTCCTTCGTATTGATATAATTTCATTGTAATTTGTTGTAAATTTTGCACAATTTTGTGGCTTCGTTCACTCCAAAGTGTGAATTTATAGAGTCAAACGGGAACAAATTTATGGTAAAAATGAGAAAATTACATTTTTGTCTATTCATCTTTTTTTTTTTATAATATTTCATAACTTTTTTGCATTGGTAGTGAAATATCTACAATTTTTATGGATATACCTATGCGAATTTAGTGCATTTTTTAGTGATTGTAGTAGTGTTGTCTGTAGTGTGCCTTAAAAATAGTATTGTTATTAAATTAAAGATATACGTAGTGCCCTGCTAGAGATTTAATGTACTCAATACGGTAACTTAGAAGAATTTTTGGCAATTCCGAGTTATTAATTTTCATTCGATTCGCGTTTGCACTTGTTAAAAATTTCACGTTGCCGCTGAATGATTGTTGGTTGAAAAATAAATAGGGGCTAGTTGGATCCATTTTAAATTTCCTCGGAAATGTTGAGTTTGTCGAGATTGTTAGTTTTAAAATTTTATTTTTACTTCAAGGATAAGGTTTTTTTAAACCTGTAAATTGCTGAAATTTTGTTAACATAATAATCGTCATTAGAAAAAGATAAGAAGGAATAATAAAATGTTGCATTTACATAATATAGTTTGAACAGACTAATGAAACCACATTGTAAAATGTGAAAAGTAGTGTTAAAAATATAATACATCAAAATATAGAATGTAAGTAAATGAAGTTTAACGATATAAAAAAAACATGTTTTAAATATTAAAAACAGCATAGAATCATTTTGTTGTTAGCTAATATCTAATTTCTGTAATTATTACAGAAATCATTACAACGATCTAGAATAAATTTATTTATAGGTATCTGAAAAGAGTATAAAGGGTGTACAGTGAGTGCAAAAAATATTGGCACATATCCACGTTTTCTCATAACTTTTATAGTTAACTTTTGTGTTACATTTTCACAGTTCCAAAAATGTTATACTAAGATTAAAATAATTTTAGGTGATATAAAATTTAACGTGATTGGTACTTATATTTGGTAATATTAATTAATCAGTATATACGGTAGACCACGTAAAACGTGCCACCTAATTATTTTTTCTAGCTATGGTGGTATAAAAAAATTTTTACACGTAATTTAGATAGTTTCCAAGGCTAAATAAGATGGCAGACAGATAAAAATGGCATTTATAAAAAAATTTGTTTTTTTTTTTAAAGATAACCTATGCTTTTTACATTAACATGTATGATGATATCACCTCCAAATGACCTTGGACTATAAAATTTTAAATCAACTGTGAAATTTCCTTTCATTTTTTGCTATTTCTTCCATCAAAATAGTCTTTCTTCCATCTTATTCATCCTTTGAAATCATTTGAATTACGTATAAAAATTTTCTTGTACCTCCATATCTAGAGAAGATAATTAGGTGGTCCACGCTGTATAAGTACCAAAGTAAGACTAATTGCTTGTCAATATCATTTTACACACTATACTAATTCACGTGTATACTGCTCCGAACAGAATGCTCTATTTAACTCCCTGCAAAGTGTTTTAGAGATTAGCCTATGTTAGGTATCCGATAAGGTTCTCTGATTTCTTAGAGGAATCCGACAAGCAAGGAGAGATCGAAAACTCGCAAAAAAGCGGTTGGCCGACAGGTCGAGCTGTCAGAAGGCAGGAAGAGATGGTCGAGTATCGGCATTCATACGGCCAGTTGGAAGCTGAGGGGCGGTTTTCGGGCGAGTTAGGAAGGTCGAGAGGGGTGATTGTGTTCTGTATCATGTATAATTCACCAACATAGCTCGGGTCTCGCGTCGGCAACTCCTACGTCGTGCCCGTTATATCTGCTGCACTGGCCTGGTACTATGCTATATACAACCTCTCACTGTCACGACATCTTGGATATTTTCCTCTCCTTTCTCTCTGTTTTCCCTATTTTGCCCTTTCCTTTTGCCTCCATTCCATTTTCTACCTCAGTTCCTTTCCCTCCACTTTTTCTCTCTCTCCCCTTTGTTCCCTCTTACGTTTTCTATTTCCGCTTGTACGATCGTTCCTTCGATCATATGGTTCTTTCCGCCTGTCCCTTTGGTCAGTTTTCCGTGTCACGGAGCCCTTTGTGCGGCGGACCACGTGTCTCGCGATCGAACAATGTCACATAACTTTGATAATTCTGCGATCGGTGCATTATTCATGAGATCGTCATTGTATCGCAATAACTTTTACGATGAGATCGCGCTGTAATGTCCCTGGGTATTCTTGCAAACTTACAACTACAGAGTTCATTCTTTTTGCTTCTTCAATTCATTCTTTCTCTCTTGTTCCTTCTCACGCGACGTTGCAATGTTGATTTACGCGTTCTGAAGACGGACAAACAGCTGTGAGGAAACAGGGAATTTCGAAACGCAAAGTTTCCTTCTATTCCCGAAAATTGTATTTTGATAAGATTCTCTTATATTCATTTACTTCTAGTTTATTTATACAATGAAAATTTGTACTCTTTTCAAACAATAGTTAACTACTGCCTTCAGAACGTGAAACTGTACCTTTCTGAGTGGAACGTTGAAGAAATGTCGGTTCGATGAATACACAAACAGCTACCCACTTGTCAGGAACATTCCACCTCGGAATGACTGCTGGCCCCGACCGAACGAATCGAAAAATTAAACTAATCAAGCCAGGCCCGAAGGTAAATTGGCTGTTTTCCCCAGGCTATTGAGCCATCGAGAACGAGTACGCGCATAGTACACCGGTTAGAACCGCACAAGTGTAGCGATAATGTAAACATGATTTGTAACACAAAGGTTATATGGGTTAGGCACGCCTGCCACATGTTCAGGCCTGAGTGCACGAGTGTGTCGTGTCAGCGTAGGCTAGCTCGCGTATTGAACGACCCCATATACTCCTCTCCTCCATCCTTATGAGCTATATGCACACAGGCAAACAAGCCTTAGGTACTGAACAGTGTTTACATGCTGTACCAATTAATCAGCAGATACTATAAACTCGTTTCCCTCGCGGCTCTTTCTTTCTCGAGTTCTCATCTGACACTGTACTAGGTGGCAGGTCGTTGTATGCAAGTGCAGCTGTGGAACGTGTGTTTATCGCTTCTCGATGATTCAACTTTGATCTCGATACTGTATTCTCCTCGAATATCCTTCTAGCAGCAAGTATTGAACATTTTTTTGTTTTCAGTCTGTCACTTTAGCGACGTATCGCCACATGTACTGTGCAGAGATAAGAAGATGGTCAGCGAGATGACACAGGGGTAAAAGGGCTACAGGCTCGTTCCATGTTTTCCTGTTTTTCACTATTGTAGGGAAGAGGGCAGAAACTCTTCGTACTCTGTTTTCAACGTAACTCGGAATTCATCTCTTCTTGCGTTCAACTTAATTCTCTAATTTATTAATGCAGCTCAGTCAAATAGTAATTGAAAAAGTTGAAATCATCTCAGCGTTCGTTTTCATTCCGAAGCCTTTTACTATCGAAACCTCGTATATCAGGATAAATTCCTTAGATGGTGTGATACAATAAGAAGAAAATAAAACGTAACAGTTAACTATAGTCGAACGTGATATTATACGTATAAAATAGTGGTGCATTACATTTGAGGAGATATTAAAGAGTAAATTTTGTTTTTCAAAAATATGAAACTGTGTAGGACGGTTTTTCTGCGTCATTTTTTAAATAACTTTCAAGCTCACCTTCAAATTTTTTATGTATAACCGTATTTTTTTTTTAATCAATGAGACAAATTCCACGAGTTTGATAAAAGATAATTTTTTTAATGGATAAAATGGCGATAA
>NW_017100342.1:681332-704614 GCF_001263275.1 Habropoda laboriosa | reverse complement strand
ACGATAAAATCGTCCAGGCGAAATGTGATTTTCTACAAGCTGTATAACATGTGATGCGTGAAATCTTAAACATCGACCTTACTAAAATTCACGGTATTATGTGCACAAAATGCCGACCGCAGGGCCCCTATGCACTTGTATAGAAGAAAAAAAGTATAATTTTGTTGTTGTGAATAGGAGTAAAAATTAAATTAAGTTAATTCATTCAGTCCGTCGCGAACGGTCATCGTGAACGCACGTGAGAAGGACCGTTCTATTATCGCTGTAACATAAGCGATGAAGTGTGAGTATTGTGAACTATACGTAAACAAACCACGCTCGACCTGGCAAAATCGACAGCCCGGAATCTCCGCGATTGGCGAGCAACTGCCACCGTCTCTTTAAATTTTAATATTATAATACTAATACTCTAACAAATGGAAAACCACGAATCGTCACAAATTAATTACTCCATAGAGAAAAACCCAAGCTTACATCTTACGTCCTACATAAATTTCTACGTGAAAATTAAAGACACCACCTCTGATATCCGCCCCATTGAAGCCGGAGTGCCTCCAAGAAGTGTATTTGCTCCTCTACTTTACACCATCTTCACTGCTGGTATCCCAACCAATCGAAGCACCCAAATTTTCACTTTCACAAACGACACCGCGATAATCTCTATACACAACGACATAAAAATAGCCATCTTCTATTTGCAGAATCATAGCACTCAATTAGAAAACTGGTTAGAATCCAATAAAATTAAAGTGAACACCATTAAATGTGCACACATCATCTTTACTCTACGGAAAACTGAACAAACAATCAACCTGTAACTAAATAATAGCACCATATTACTAGTCTCATCGGTAAAATACTTAAAACTTCATCTAGATAATAAACTTACATGGAACCAACATGTAAGACGAAAAATAAAATTATTTAACTATCGAATTATTTAACAAATCTGTGAACTGGTTAATGTCTCGAAAAAGTAAACTCAATAAGAATAACAAAATACTCATATACAAATGTGCAATAAAACTAATATGGACCTATGTGATCCAACTTTGTGGAACGGCAGATAGATCGCATATTCACAAAATGGAAACCTTACAAGCAAAAATTCTTCGCATAATAACAGATGCACTTTGGTATGTCAGGAATGACGACATTTGTAGATCACTAAATGTCCATGAAAAAACAAACACAAAGCCACTCTCACACAAATCCGCTGGTAATAAACGGTTATGCTGGCATAGTCAGGAGATTAAAACGTAAACGCCAAATAGACTTACTAAAACCATAGTGCTTTATGTCTTTGTTATTCCGTTTAAAGAAACGGAAGTCAAATGCTAGTAAATATTGTATAACTATTTGTAAATATTTTGTAAATAGATACAAATAATAAAGGAAAATTAAAAAGAAAAAGTTAACTGATTCATAGTGAATAGTAGTCTTATCTATATAGTTACCTTCATGTTTAAAGTAATCATATTTGTTGTATCAGTAATCATAATTAAAATACTTTCGAAATTACGTAGCAATGAAAAGAGATTTACAGGAATTATACCTCGGTGACAATTCGCCATTGTGAATCATAAAAGTAATTTGACAAAAACTAGAAGGATTGTATTAACCTAATTAATAAGAAGACATTGCCGACTATATTACAGTTTTTTGGGGTAGAGTCATGAAATCCATTGATAAGCATCGCGTAGCACAACGATAGCATTAAACATTTCATGGGAAGCATGCGTTGAAGTGCGATTTTCTGATTTGGATAAATAATCTTTTTAACGGTCTATTCGTGTCCATGTTATAAATTTATAATTCCACGTAATACTTGATAGTGACACGACACGCGACGTGTCTGAGTTTAGATTCGGTTCAATAAAAACATCGCACGAGATTGTATTCAGGCGTATTAAATATTAATTACTGTTTATTTGTACCAACAGAAAGAGGTATACTTAAAAATAAATTAATTTTTGTGCTAATATAAAAATCTAGTTCGCCAAATTATTGTAATTCTTCGCGTTATCTTAACATATTGTTCGAATAGAAATCCAAATTTTAATATAAAAATATTTGCATAGAGTACTGAAAAATCTGTTCAACAATTGGTAGATACAATTTTTAATTGATCAGGTAACAATTGAAGATTTAACAAATTAATAAATTTAGTTTTTACGTAGCGTGGCTTTTCAGAATTCAAAAATTACTTATTGAAGTCTAAAAATTGATCTGACATTCGTATTGAAGTGGTTAGGAGATATTTTTCGTTTGAAGTTTTGCAGTGAATGCACTACTGTTCCACAAACCCAAGGCATTACGACGAAAAAGATCTTAATAAGTGGATAGAATTAAGAATATTTGTTAAGGGAGGCCATACGGGTAAAAAGATACAAATTTATCAATAACATCAAGGTTTACTTTATTATACTATAATATTTATAATTGAGTAGGTACTTGGAACAAAGTTGGACACAAAGTATAGTAAATGAGTTATGGCACATGATATGTACAGTATGGAGGAAAATTGTTTTCCTTTCTTTCGTTTTACATTGCGCGCAATTTGGTGTGCTGTTTTAGAACGTTGCTGTCTCATTTGTTTGTTTTGCTTTTTGAGAAAAGTTTTGCTTGAAAATGTTCGCTTTTACACTCAATCTACACAACTTATACGCAGTTTACGGATTGATTTTATTTGAAGAGGGGGAGGATCGGTAAGTGGTGCTCGTTTCGATCGTTTGTCGGATCTCGAAAATGAAATGTTCGTAGAAACTATCATACACTATATAAGTTGACAGGTTTACAAAAATTCTCCGTATTATAAAACGACACGAACAATTCTTTCTCACGACAGAATGCGCTGATAATTAGGTCGGCATACAGTATAGATATATTCAAAAGCGAATAGAATTTAACTAGTGCATCAATTATTACATAACAATTTACAAAGACATTTATGTTCTTGACTATATACAAATTCGTGAAAGTGTCTACGACGAATAGAATTAATGAAAAGCTTTACACGAATTAAATGGGAAATATAGTATGATAACTAACTGCTCGTGTTGCTAGTCGTCTCAAATAATTCATCAACTTTACATCGCCTCAGAACGTTGATCCAAGTTGCACGCAACATATTTACATACAAATTCTACAATATCAGGCAATTAAACTAATATTTTTATGATATGTCTTTATTATATTATTATATTGTTCGTCAATTATGTTCTTACTCATAAATGGTGTTTTGGATACTTTTACAATATATCCTTGCTAGATCTCGTTATATTTTACAGAATTCGTTTTTTTTTTTTTTGCTTCTTTTCAAAATTCATTTCCATTTCTATGCAATAAATTCGTAGAAATTAATCCAAGTATCCTCGAATTCTTACAACTCTATCGAAATTTTCACCGAAGAACTTTTCTTAATGGTAACAAAGAGAGAGATGTCTGACGACTTTATAAAGAAAATAGAAACCTTAACCGCTTGTGATTCGTGATCCATTTATATTTTAGGATGTTTTATGAGTCGCATGGAAGGTGTGTAGTAACTTTCTTTTTTCTTTTTTTAATGATACATTACATCGTTTGGGGGGAAAAAAGGTACGAACGTTGTAGATGGCTAAAGATATCGAAGTTTGGTCGAATTTTGGGAAGGAACTATACGAAAATAAAGTTTTGATCAAGACGCTAAAAGTTTTCGAGATTATGTTCGTATAAGATAATTGTGAAAAGTAACAAAGACTTCGAAATATATATTTTTCTATTTCAAAATAAATATACTCTGTTGTTTTAATTCAAGCAGAAATTACGTTCTTATACTTCCTTTCTTTATCACCGAAATAAGTTCTTTACAATTCGAATGACGTGGAATAAGAAGAAATGAAATGAACGAAGCGCAATTGATCGAAATATGTGAAGCCACGGTAAACAAATCCGCTGATTGACCGATTGCGCTATGTTGATTTGCGAAAAGAAAACGTGATATTGGAAACTGATCACGCATACACCTATGAGTAAGATTGTAAGTTTAACAATTCATTTTGGCTTCTTTAGATTTATTATGAACATTCAATCTAATTGTCGATAGTAATTATTTATACTAATTAGTAGTTCTTGTAATCTTTTATACAAACCTTTTTATAGTTGTACGTGTCAACGTAATACTTTTTTGGTTATATGTAGCTCTCGATTAAGCATTTGAAACAATGGCCGCTGTTGCACGCAGCCACCATTTTGCAAATAAAGAAATAATGCATATATACGTACATATACGGGGTGTTCGATAACTGACGGTAGATTCGTGAAGGGAGTATGTAATTCCACGTGAAAAAATAAACGGAAAATATGGAATAAAAGTTTTTCATAAAAGGTTCAGTTTTCGAGAAAATTGAGTTTAAATATTGCGGAAACTGTTGCTTTTGCTCATACTTTTATGTCGATAAACAGCGGTAATGTCACATTTCGCAAGAAATAGTCTACGCGGAAGGTAATGTAAATTTTCTGCAGCTAAAAGAAAGAATTGTACAGGCTTTCGAAGAATTAAAGCGTCTAAATATCATATCATCAGTCCACGATTCTCTGATTCAAAGAGCAAGAATTTATATACGTTAACAAGATAGTTGAATGTAGGTGACGAATATTTAAATTCAATTTTCTCAAAAACTAAACTTTTTATGAAAATATTTTATTGTTTGCTTTCGGTTCATTTTTTCATATGGAGTCACCCCCCATCACGATTGTACCACCAATTACGGAACACCCTGTATATGTACATACATACAGGACGAGGCACGTAAAGTATGGCAATTGAATACTATGAGCACACTTGTCGGCGTAATTTAATTTTTTGTACGCGAAGATTTCAAGGTCATCGCCATTTCTTTCAAGCGGGACTGTATTTTTCAATATACCTAAGTGTAGTTTACTTTCACGAAGTAACGCGAAAATTAGGATACGTCAAATTTATGCCGAAGTGACACCTTCCTTATCCTTTTGTCGTTGAATTGAAAAATGTTTACAAATTGTTTAAAAATATTTACAATTGCAACATTTGCTCAGACTGTAGTAAGCAAATGGCGACAACCTTGAAATATCTTCGAGATGTTCGCGTACAAAAAATTAAATCACACCGAAAAGTGTGCCCTCTAAAATATTTACATTGTTTCTAACAGCATTTTTCCACATCACCAGTATTGTTGATAATATTAAATTGTCACACTTCACGTGACTCACCCTGTATATACACGCACACACGTACCAACAAGAATCTTCGATCCTTTACGCAGGTAGGTATATGCGACCTCTTCGAATGTTTTCTTCTCATTGTCTTGCACCTTTAGAAAATTCGAATCAAATGTATGCAGTGTCAGCATGGGAGGATTCATGTAAGTTAAGAAGATTACTTGCTAAATATTAAGTGCAATACAAACACTTTTAATTTTCGAACGAATTAATTCAATTCTTTATTTATTTTTCATTTAAAATCTCATTTTACCTCTGATTTACCTATGAAATTCGAATAACTAAAAAGGGATATTAAGATTCTTCGTCATCATTAAGGACACATTTTTGTTGTTTATTTACATAGAATCTTCGAAAAAGTTTTCAATACCCTTGAGTATTTTTGGGTCTTACTATTGTAGAGGATTTCATATCACAAAACCAATGATTTTCATTCTAAAACAATCTTTTTCTAATTTCGAATGCATTAACAACATGTCTAATATCTTGTTTAACTCAGCAGTTCTAAAACGTTTCGGAATATTGAAAATATATTTTAGCGGGCAAGTCAATTGCTCAACATTTCCAAACGAGAGAACGCAAATCGTGAAGAAGGGGAGAAGGAACCGTAGAGAACATACAATCAATCTGACAGACTTTCATGAATCATCCTACGCGTATAGTACGATTACGTTTGTAATTATTGTAAATGCAGAACTTATGTACACAAGGTTTACACCTGATTTATTCACGAGTAAAAAGTTCGAGAAATCCTCTTTACCGCTAGATTCAAGGACATACCGGATTGTACATGCATCTCAATATATATAGCCTTTTTTTTTATTTACGACTTTGTAAACGTTGCTTCAAAGTACAACTTGGCACGCAGAATACATGAAAAAAGAGATTCGAGTTTCTTAGATTTGTAGTTGTTGTACGCGAGAAAAGAAAAAAGAAAGATAAACGTTGCCGTTCAGCAATCGTTACAGTGTCATTTGGAACACAGCTAAGGAGATAATCATCCATTTGTTCTTATTTCACAATAATTTTTTATTTATCTCACTTCGACAGTGTCATTCGTGAACAACATAAAACGTAAAAAGTACTCGCGATTACGTAAACTTCGTATTCGATTTATCGGAGATTGCTTTCATTCTTCTCGTTCGACGACTGTATATATACACGTATGCAAAATACTGTGAACTAGAGGTTTTTTTTTTTTTATTTTCCTTGTTCCATCTTAAATAGGTACGCCTCCCTCGAAGACCGTCGAGGATCTCGCGGGGAAAAATGTTCACGGTAGATATACCTACTCGCGCCAAACAGCAAGGCTCCTAGGTGTATATTACGATATTTATTAACTGGTTTAAAAGCATATTGCGATGTGACTTGTTACCCTGTCTTTAATGTCTACAGAATGTGTCGTCCTTTAAAAGATTCTCGTCTCTATATGAGCAATCTGGTATGTCGACTTAGAAGGAGTTATTAAAATGAGTTCCTTAGTTCCTCGTATTTGAAATTGTCGCGTAAGAAGAGAAAGAGAGATGTTCTGTGATGATGATTATTGCAAGCAGGTTTAGACCGTTTGCCATTCTGGATTTGACTGGTTCGTCGGAATCGGGTATAGAAGAACCTCCTGAGAAAGTATACGAGAAGAATCTGGTACTCGAAGGGATAGCATGCTCGTTTTTTTCTTTTATTTTACTCTTTACACGGTAAAGATTATTATTACTAGTACCAAATGTTTGTTCATCTGCTCATAGAGTATAGAACTAATGCTAGAATTCTTTGAAACGAAATTAATCTAATTGGATTTACCGAAGAAGGTTAAAGTGAATTGCAACTTTTCTTTGTTGTCAATCGAACACATATTCAGAACCATCGTAACAGAACTCAGAAAGGATATTGTAAAATATGGAACGAAGCTTTAATCAGAGCTCTATTGAAATATTTCAATTTTTGCTTTTTTCCCTCCATTAATTCCACTGCAGTGTGTATTTTAACAGCTTTAATTCTAAACTAGGATGCTGTATGCAGTCCTGAGTCTATTCGTTTCAGCAAATGCCGATATCTGAAACCTGTTGTCGTCTGACACTTTGTCATATTTATGACTCGCTTTGTACAGTTTTGTCGTAATTTTGCTGCAAATCGAAAACGTACAATTCTTCTATAAATACAACGATAACAAAATTAACGAGCGTACCATCCAATGTTAGGGTCTCACAAGCGCTGTAAATGACTGACGTTAATGAACGACACCAGTGTGTATCTTTTCTTCCAGATTTACATATTATTGAAGTCGGCGATAACTGCGTGTCCCGATTAGCGTACAGAAAAATCAAGATGTACTTACAGATTTATTGGTATCACATTGCGTGTTCCACACATCGATTATTCCTTGAAACGTCTGAAAGATCAATGAAACGTCGACGCGGCGCGGCGTCTCGAAGGGCTAGGTTAGCCCGGTTTACCCGTCAGCCCGAAATAAAGAAACGAGACCGATATGCTTCGAAGCATCATAGATAATTGTGTATTGGAAATTGTGTACGGAAACCGCTGTAATTTTCCAAAGAAACAAACGAATCGATAGACGTGAATTAAACTAGCTACGACGAACCCCCGCGATTGGCCGTCTGATACGAAATGCTGCTCGTGGAATTGGAACATCCCCGAGCGATGAACCGATCCTTTTTCAAAACCTATTCATCGCGCAACGTTTCCATCATCGATATCCGGACATGGTGGAAGAGCTGTAGCGAGTTCGTAAGATCAGGCAGGCGTGAAAGAAGGTGAAATTCGATCGTCGAAACATCGGTTTGGGTGAGGCAAGGAGCTCGAGCCACGTTCAGGATCGTACGAAGTCAACCGGTTTTCCCGTTACAGTATATTTAAAAAAGTGATAAAAACAGAAGAAAAGGTAGAGATTCGGGTCTGTACTGATCCCAATCACAGCCGCTGTTTGACTGTTAGAAGCGTTTGCTGTTCAAAGGTTCACGTCTTTCGCTTGAGATTTAGGTGGCTCCTGCGTGCGATTAGATCAGTCGATGTTTTCGCCTAATGTGAAGACTCACGACCTTTTCTATATCTCTTCCACCGCGTATACGAAAATAATTTTCGACAGGCGAACGAAATGTTTACCGAATGAGTAAGTGAGACGATGTTCGAAACGTGCATCTGAGATGTACGATAGGCGCGACAATGTTGGCCGAATTGAGCCAGACAAAAATAGAGAGAGAGAGAGAGAGAGAGAGAGAGAGAGAGAGAGAAAATAACGAGCAATAACGAATATAATAATCATAATAATAATAAATATCGTTAAACTCTATATTGCACTAGAATCTTTTTCTCCATTAACTAGTAGAATGGCAATAAACTATTATTCTTCTAGAAAATACCTATCCTCTTACATATGTACAATTTAAAAATTACTACCATCCTTCCGCTTACTTTTTAACTATTACAATGACATATCGCTCTCGTTGCCGAAAATCCTCGTGGTATTGCTCGATGCACGCAGATATTCGAGCCCGATCACATTGATATGCGTCTTCGTTCGTTCTCTCGATCGTTCCTCGATATCCGATTCTATCCGATTCTCGATCGATCGATCGGCTCTAGCGTGCATAGTCGTACAAGGATTTCATATTTTCTCTTCTTTTTTCTTTTTTTACGTTTTAGCGAGTTTTGTTGTCGCAACGAGGGACAGCGAAATGGGTTCGAAAAAGAAAAAATATAATCGCACTCGCAGCCATGAAATACGGCGAGCAGTTTTCAAGAGCCGAGGGATATCAGTTTTTTTTTCCTTTCTTTCAGTGCTCGTTAAGCGATCAACCGCGTTTCCAAAGTCACCCGAGTGTCTTTTTTTCTTTTTGTTCGTTATGCGCTTACATCATTGTTGGTCTATCGTCGAAAATATTGGCTAGAAAGTAGTTTCAATCGAACGGCATGATTTCTCTGCCCCCTTTTTCTTACGTGTTATCTCTGTGTTTTGTTATTTTTACCCTCGTTTTGTTGCGCGAAAGCGACCCTTCTTCAGTGCACAAGGAACGCGCAGTCGATCACAAAGAATACAAATAAAGTTCCGTTAATTCGTCGATTAATACTACAGTATTGCTTCAATATGATATGATACAGTCTTTTCACTGATTGTCCAATATCACTACGTAACACATCCTCTTAACCTCTTTCGTTCTCGCTTCGTCTTGATTTTTTTAAACCATCTCTCACTCGTTCACCCTAGTCCGGCGCATCTCGCTAATCGACACACTGCCCTGGAACGAATCTCATTTGAGAATAGAATCGAAATGTCGTTTTCAATGGCAATTAATCATAAGCTCTCGAACGGTTTCAACTGTCACATTATAGATACCGTTTATTCGATAATAATAAAAATGTAGAAAGGATCTCGTTATTTCCATAAATGTTAGTAAATATAGTAAGTACATTCCTGTGTTTATGAAATATGCAGATCGTTGAAGACGCCCAGGGCCAATAAAATGGAGCATTTCCAATGCTTAGTGAGGATATTTTTAAGATTTTGAACAATTATACATTTCGATAGAAATATTGTCTTTTCTTTTTTTTTCTTTTGTAGAAGCTTCAAATTAATTTGACTACATTAAAATGGAATACCAGCACAATACGTTTTCATTTCATCTGATATATCTTGAAGTTGTTATTTCGAAACCTTGAGGAACTTTAAAATGGTATTAATGAGAAAATTCGTTCCAGAATCAAACATATCGACATTTCACTCTTACTCTTTGTCACACACACATACCTATTTCTCTCTTTTTTTTCTAGCTTTTCACTTTTTACACTGCACTGAGTGTCTTCATTAGGATTAATATCACTTATTTCTTCGGCGCGACGTATTCGCGCGTCGATTTAATAACAATACGTACTTTTACATTTTATGTTTCGAATTGTACTTTCCAAAACGCGTCGACGATTATTTCTGTTATTTCGTTGTAATTAGCTCTGCTTCATTTGCGAGAGGTCCTCTTCCTCCTCTTTTGTTGCATCATGAAAAAATATAGGATTTAGATGTTTTCTGGTTCTATTATCATTATCATTTACCAATTATTTTGTTGTCCGATTTTGTAGAAATCTTGTAAATGAAAAATGTTCATGTACGAATGTAAAATATAAAATTGAAGGACTCATGTCTGGTTATGATAATGATAATATTATTCTTTTTAACAAATTTACCTTATACGTTTAAAGGAATATATCATACAAATTATATTTCGTACCTTGTAATGTATTCGTGAGTAGAAATACTCGACGTACAATGGTGCAAAGCGGATGGAATCCTTTTCGTTAAAGAAATTCATATAATTTATTATTACGAACAATTGAAAGGTATGAATTCGTACATATGCGAAATTTGGTAATCTTTAGTAGAAGCTGTGATCATGAAATCGGTATCAACGACGATTTCCAGTCTACATGGCTTGGTCTAAGGTTGGATACGCTCGTAAACTGTTTTATCGCGATCGTAGCTGATATGCTTCACAAATTCTATCTCACTTTGCAGATGATTTGATCTAGGGTTTCCGCAAGGGTTCTTTTATGTCGTTTTATACGATATTCTTATGTAATATGCACCACACCTTCGAGTCCATAACGTGAACACTTTTTATTATTACTTTTATTATGTTGTTACGTTTTCGTTTCTCCAATTACGTTATTACCCGTTGCATTGCTTGAAACCGGGGTTTACAAAATCAGCAGAACCTTTTAATTCCAATGTCAAAGTGAAGAATGTGTTCCAATTGAAATGAATATCACGAATACTACTGAACTTAATGTAATTTTCACACGAAACAGAAATATAATTTGATATAATATAATTTTCATAGGAAATATAATTGTTAATATAATTTTCATATGAGATATAGTTATTAATATAATTTTCATATGTAATAGAAATATCATTTGTATTTCTAGCGTTAAACAACGGTTTTCGCGGTAACGAAACACAGTTGAATAATTACCTTTCTCTAGTATGTGAAGATCAAGAAAAGAACGAACCAGTAAACACTATTCTGAATAACGTTATCCGCTATGGTTGTACGTAAATCGATGAATCATAACGCAGAAGGGAAGAGGTTCGCGAATCAAGGAGCTTAGAATCGTCCGTCCCGGTGCAAAGTTTGCCTGGGGATGCGCTGAGAACATCACGCGTGTGTGCGCAATCGCCGCGAAATATTCATAATTAGCCTGTGACAGTCTGACTATCGCTTACTTGGCCACAGCATCGAGCTAGTACGTTTGTGATCCACTTGAAACCGAGAAGTCGTTGGCGAATTACCTCCACTTCGACTCCATCGACAGCGAGTACACATATACACCATTGAAAGTGTGTTTGAGTCCCACTGGCGGTTGTTTTTCTCTTACAGCGATGGCGTCCTTGTCTATTCTTCTCTTTCACTTTACGGCCATCCCTGAAACTCGGTCAAGGGTTCTGGTTTAGGCTCGAGACTGGGCAGCTGATACGGTCAGTTTTGCTGTCACAAGCCACCCTCGGGTCAATGCTGAGCCGCGAATTTCATGCGCTTCTGCTTCTGTCGCTGATTACAAAACCAGACCCTCACGACGTTCTTTTTCAGGTCGAGCTTCTCCGCGATCGCGGCGATCTTCTCGCCGGACGGCCGCGGTTGTACGGCGAAATACGCCTCCAACGATCGTTTCTCCGGCGCGGCTATGCTCGTCCTCTTTCTCTTTTTCTCGCCGGCGGGTAGTACAGACGGCGCATCGGGATCTCGCCTCTTGTTCTTCGCTTGAGCCTCCGCCTCCTCGAGCCACGCTTGCAGGATCGGCTTCAACGCGATCATGTTGTTGTGCGACAACGTCAGGGACTCGAATCGACATATTGTTGACTGTGATAACGCCCCGACACCCGGTAACTTTAGATTCGCCAGCGCTTTACCGACGTCGGCCTGCGTCACGCCCAGTTTGATGCGTCTTTGTTTAAACCTTTCCGCGAATGCTTCCAACTCTCGCGGATCCGTATCCGCGTCTGGGTGCAACCGCTGCAGCTGCTGCCATCGCTGGATGATGATGAGCAGGATGTGGCACGCTACCACCTCCGCCGCCCAGGTTTCCGTGATGATGATGATGACCCATCATACCGTTCATGCCCCCGTAGACAGAAGGACCATGAATACCGGCGTGATGACCTGGTCCACCGCCGGTATTCTCTGACATTGGCGTCAACGTGGTCATTGAATTTGCCGGGTCCAACATGTCCAGACTCTCCATACCCGGATGGCTCATCTGCAAAAGATAATTTGCATATTTTTCATTCAGATAGTGTTGTGGAAAGAGTCTGGTTCGTAGATTATGTGATACGTTTCTAACGCCAATTGTATTGGACTTGAAACGTACAAGGGATTACTTAGGTAGAAAAATTGATTTTATGCCTTTTTTCACAAACTTCAATGTTTATGTACAAGAAATCAAATACATATTTACAATTTTAACGTTCGAAATAATCTCTATTGTTTTAGATGAATTTTTGTTTGTAGAGCAACTGATAAAATATGGCGGTTTTGAGTCGATAGGACTTTGCGGAAAGTGCTCCATATTAATTTGTACATTTAATAAAACTGGAATACTAAAAATGTATGAATATCAGAATACTGTAAGAATACAATACTGCAGTCATTAGATAATGAAAAATTACTGCAGCGGTTTGCAATAGTATGCTTTACTATGAAAAAAAAAACAAAATTAAAACAGTGATATATTAAATTTTAATTTGAATAATTATGTAGGTAGTCATTTATGATAACATTCAAATTGCAAGAATCAAGTATTTAACGTAATTATAACAATAAATGGTTTATGCATAGATGTATTATTATGTATAGGAATATTTTTTTATGTTATGTTTGGTATACCTAAGCATAAATAGTTCCAGTAAAAGATTTCATTGCATTACTAAGTAACTACAGTGCATTTATAAGTAATGTCATAGTAACATGACTAAATGTAAATAGAATATTTTGGATTTTGTCGTTTATATATAATAATGTCAGTGTGCACCATTTCGAAAGCAAAATATGTCGCATATTATTAATAGCTGTTCAATATAAAATCAATAACTGCAACAATACCGGGTGTTTCATGTAATTTGCACATCTGCAATAACTTCTACATTATACGTTGTACGAAAAATTGTTGCATATTACACAAAAGTACGTGGAGACATTTCGGATATTTAGAGGTTAACTTTGTTTTATTAAATGGATTATGGTACTTTTTATACCACAATTCAGAAGAATGTAAAAAGCTGAGTAAATATGCGTTGACCTTTATTGGTCCTAATCTTACGAATTTCCCAAATGAGTCACTTCATTTCCCAAAAACTTGCTTTGCATTTTCCTGACTGAATCACTATTAAATTTTCAGTTAGATGTTATGTGAAGCAAATTTTCGAAAAAATAAAATCTGGGACACCCTGTATACACTAACGTGCTCCTCGAAGTTACATAATGTATATTTTGCATGTAACAATTTTTCATGCAACTCATGATGTATGATAAAAGTTATCCAAGGTGTGCAAGATCTGTGTAACTTAAACCACAGTTAGAATAGGGTAAAGTTACAGCGTGTTAAAATATTACAATCTGGAGTGCACGATGTACCTGTAACTGCTTGAAAATCAAAATCTCCGAGTGGAAGCTGTACAATAACACGGTTACATGATTGTACCGATAAATATTGTTAAAAGGGAGGTATGAATGAAATTAAAACGGGGTATATGGGGCAAGAGACGGGGATGCGGAGATGAAGAGAAAACCTGTACAAACTAGCATGCACAATTATGCAGCACGTGCCGCGGTCGTCGTCGCGAGCACAGTGTGCGCGACCCCTTACAAATTATTTATGAGCTCCCTTCATATTTTTCCTCGTAGTAAGTGGTGCAACATCAGGTTCTGCTTGTGTACCTTGTTTTCTTAAAGGTATCGTAATATCCACGCTATAATTTCCCCGTTAACGGAATGCATGCGATTGTCGAATACATTTTCCTTTTTACCGAAATATCTAGCGACCTCCTTACTATAACGATGTGTTCGTACAATGAAAATAATTTGACACTTTCCTAATTTATAAAGATTTACGACTTGAGAATTATACAGGGCGAGTCACCTAAGACTAGAACTTGAAATATCTTCGAAGCTATCGATTATACCGAAAAATGTTTCAGATAAAAGGTAGATGGTTTAAAGAGGGACATAATTTAAGCTACTATTGAGCTATTTATGCAAAAAAAGCAACCATTAGTTTAGGAGATATTTTGACTTCAACATTGCGAAGTGGTACTAATACCTGCATCTACGTTCTTCTCAATGACACGTGGTGTTTTTTTTCTACAAAATGATAGTATGATAGTGTGATTTTATATGTGATTATAATATGTCGACCTCCAGATGATTTAACAATATACATGATTACCAATAAGATTTACATTGGAACATTAGAATGTCCAAGATTATCTCTTTATAGGGAATGACGAGCTGAATCGATCGATGCAATAAAAAATGTACGATTCCATTAAAAAAAAAACTGACATCAAATTATCTCCCCGTTGACACCCTTCAACTTTTGTGTGAAACATTTTTTGGTGTAATCGACAGTTCCGAAGATATTTCAGGTTTCAGTCTTAGGTGACACACCCTGTATATCTAACAAATGTTACAGCGAATTTTTTTAGATTAGTAAGTTTAATTGAAGGATAGCATCATTGGATGATAAAAGAATGTAATTAGTTTCTCTATGAAAATAACGTTCAACTTTCAAACGATTGCAAATGATTGATTTATTATAGTAACGGTCGATTACATCAGGAAGCTTATTAACCCTCCGTAGGTAAACATTTTTTCACACTCCGTAAACAAACTGGGTAGTTTATTTCCAAGTCTAACTTTTTTACTGTTCTAAGCTTTCAAAAAATCTGAAAAAATTCTGGAGTACTTATCAAAGTCTCTACTACATTATAGAATTGTTGGTTAAGTCAAATGTTTAAAATTTTTGCAATAAAAATAAACATTCGTTGCGAAGAAATACGGGAGTGAAATTTCACTTGGGTCATCAAAGACCCAGATCTTTCGAATACATTGCATTACTCCATTGTTCAAAATTTCGATAAATCTCTTAAACTCTCTAGACAGAAATTTCACCGTACCTTCGTGTTCAAATACTGCATGAGAAAGTAAGTCTCTCGGTAAATGTACAATATTTCATTTGTCAACGATGAAATACCGGAATGATAAAATGCCAAATAGAAATGTATTTCGCTTCTCTGCGCCACGATTCGTTCGGAATTGCGGAGAGTATTAGCCCTCGCCCATGATTTCTTAACGCTTTCGTAATCCTGGAGCCGCGAAGGTAGTGAAAGAAGATCGTAAAACGGAAGGCTAGCGGAGCGAAAAATGCTGCGAGTATGCTTCCGATTGGCGTGCCCGCAAACATGCGCTCACCGGGGCGTTCGCGTTACGATGTACACAGGGCGTGACGCGTATGCGTAGGAACACGCGTTCGTGTGTACGCAACATTTATTCTCACGAGAATATGCAGTATAGCGAGCTAACTGGATGGCACGGTTTCGGTTCGGGGGTGCTCTGGAATAGCATAGTTACATCAGAAATGCAGGGGGTTGCGGGTGGCGGCACGAAAGAGCAAGAAGGAACGGGGTTGGAAGAGGATGGCAGCAAATATGGAGTGAGCGAGGGACTAGCCCAGGAGCGTATACGGTAGGGCCCTAGAGACCCCCGCAATATTTCATCATTACGCTGACACGACGGTAGGGTTAGTCGGCTTTCTCTCTCTCTCTCTCTCTCCCTCTCTTTTTGAATGTTTCTCTCTCTCTTTTTCTTTTTCACCCTTGCTCTGTTGCACGGCCTATCGCTCGGCATGATCTCTCTTCTCTCTTTCTCTCCCCCTTGCTCTCGTTCTCTCTCTCTCCCTGGTTTTGGCTCCGTTCGGTCCCTAAAGCTTGTGCCAATGATACAAAACTTGTTACATGCGTTCGTGAACGTAATACGTTGCGCGTTAGGCGAGCTGGTACACACACCGCACCGGCGTTATTGAATTCGTCAGCCTCGCGTATAAAACCAGACTTTATGGGACACTTGCTGTTTGACCATCTGTACGGGAGATTCTCGCGCGCGAAAGCGAGACGGGAAGAGGAAGAGAGATTCTCCCGCTGTAAGCAGAAGGGTGTTCATGCCACCGCACTGCGGGAAGCCAGAACTGCGATCTATACAGCCACTTCATGGTCAACGAATACGCTCGCGACTAATAGTAGTCAGTCGATTTTTTCAGTATATCTGATGGAATTGCTTTTGCATTTGTAGTTTCGTTCGGGGGATCTTTAATCAGTTGCGTTAACGGGGGTTGGTTTTTATTCGAAATCGAGGAATTATTTTGCGAGAGTTGATGGATAGTTTCTTTTTCCAGCAGAGATTTTTGTCGGTTGAATATTGACGACTTGGTAAGTTCGGCTATTGAAATATTGAGCTACTGTTATTCCCTGTTTTATCCTCTGTTTAATTTGTATGTAATTCAATGTTATTCTCATTACCGCATAAATATCGCGAAATAGAAAATTGTATATTTTAAATGGTAACAGTTTTATATCGAGCGTAAAATACTTATTAATATGAACGTGAAATTTTTAGAAGTTTTAACGAATAATTATGATAAATGAGTTTTACGAAAGGAAAGAAGGAATGTAAAATCATGTCACTTTAGGCACACGTGTATGTTATTTAGCAACAATTCTGTGAAAATATTTCAGGAAGATAATGGACAGATTATGAACATAATAATGGGACAATCGAATTCATTTTTCAGCCACAAAATGCATTTGGCGGAAAACGATGCATAAATAAAAGCACGTAAAGCGTATATTTTAACCGTTACCACAGTTCATACATTTTGAAATAAGCGATAATTGTGCTATGTTATGCTCCGGTAATATTTGAATATTCCTTCATTTTAATCCGTAATTTAATACTAGTGAAATACAACCTTTTTCACAAATTATACGAAAAATAATTTACGCTAATAAATTTAGAGAAAATTAACTCTATAAAATATTGTCTATTTTTGTGAAATATTACTTATCTTTTACAGTAGCTATTCATTTAAATAGTATTTTAAAAAAGGTCTCTACATCTCTGACATATTATTTTATTTCCTAAAATATCAGAAATAGCATTTTTAACACATAACTAACACATTATTCAAGAACTGTGTAACACGATGATTAACAAACTGTATTAGAAGATAATTAAAATTCGATTACTTTGTTCCATATCATATTTTTCAATTCTCATTTCAAATTTATTAAAAATATGATCTTCCTCGCATTCCGAACAAAAATGACTTTTATTCTCATTGGCAATATGTACTGCTTGTAATTGAATAAACACACTTTGTACATAGAACAATTTTCGTAGTACAACCGAAAGTGGGATTAGTAACATGAAAAGAAAATTCTGTCAAAATTGATTGCGTTACGCCCAGTGTGTTACGAATGGCCCCGATGGCGAGATAATATACGAGCAACGCCCCTACGCTCGAGAAGATCATTCCGGGTCGCTGCGCATTGGTTACTTCACCCTACTGTCATCCTATCATCCACTGATCGGCCTCAGATTGCTTGTATTAGCATAAAAACCCCGAAACGACAAGCAGCAAATTGCAATTGAATTAAGGGGATGTTTTTCTGCCTGTTCTTCTTAATTATTTTTCAAGTAGGTAATTAGTTTCTTGTAATTCTTAAGCAAAAATATGAATTCTTTTTTTTTTATAAGGTACTCCTCTCTTTCTTTTTTTTTTTGACTGTTAATGATTTATGATAAATGTTACAGACGACCGTATTTTTGTTAACATGTGTTCCTTGTGGTTTATTTTCTTTGTTATTAAAAATAGAAAAAATTTCGAGTAATTTGCAAAAAGGTGAATATCCTTCATATAGTCTTTTTTGTAGAATAAAATCAGTCTTATCAACAGAGACAAAAAATGTTTACTTTCATTTTTATCAATTTCAAAATTTTTAGTAATAACATACTTTTATATTTCTCTATATGTTCCCTATGTTTCTCTCACAGTTCCCTAGAAATAATATTTTTTGTTCTTATTTCTTATGTCTTAATTCTTCATATTCGTTAATTTCATAATCTTCGTAATTTCTGTGCTTCTATTTTGGATTGTATTTGTACTTTTATCATCGTTGAAAGCATCAACGATTAAAGTATGAAAATGAAAAATGTTGTCGATATCGTTAGCCAGGTTAACAAAAAATCGGGAGAGCTAAATTTTTTAATCAGCAGCTAAATTTTTTAATCAGCGGCTAAATTATAAATCGTAATTAATTGCCACGCGTAATGAATTATTGTCCGCAGTTTTAACTGGCCATTGGAACTGGTTGTATTTTATATTCGTACTGGAACGTTGAAATTTGCTCGCTACTGTTTCAGCACATTTCATTACGATAATTGTTTAATCGATTAACTTCGTCGTTGATAACAATATTGAGTTTTAATAAAATCATCGTGCCTCTGAGACCACTTAATGTGTTTCGTAATTCATTCGTGTGCGAATGCAATTACATATTTTACATAATTTCCCGGTTTATTTTACCAAATCAAATCCGAGAAGATGTTGATTTTCTACCCAGTGTACTTTTCGAAATGTTTGCAATAATAGATTAAAATGGAACACCCTGTATATTAACCCTTCGTAGGCAATCTGGGTCATTGATGACCCAAGCGAAATTTCACCCTTATATTTCTTCGAAACGAATTTTTATTTTTATTGAAGAAAGTTTGAAATATTTGACATAACAAGCTATTGTATAATGTAATAAAGACTTGGATAACTATCACAGAAATTTTTCACATTTTTTGAAAGCTTGTAATAGTAAATAAATTGAACTTGAACATAAACGAACCAATTTGCCTACGGAGGGTAACTTTGTCACATATTTTGGAGCATATTTCCTTGGTTATACTTCTCCAATCAACTACTCTGAAACCTTTAGAAATAATAGTAGTTCTGCATAAACCTCTGAAAAGGTATGGACATAAATAAATGGTAGGCAAAGTTTCAATAAATTAAAAGAATATATTAATTCTAACCCTCAGGAACCAAATTAATTGGCAAAAGTAGGCTGTGAAAATAGTATTACATAGATCATCCTGAAAGTTCCCGCGGTTTTAAGCCGTTCATTTTGAGAAAAAACATAACTCCACTGAAATTAAACCATAATGTTCGATACACTTTTGTCAACGTATTACAAGATCATTAATTCCGCGTACATAAAAATCCGAATCTCTAAGAGATAAAAGGACGCAAATGAATCTTACCGATCCAAACCTAGTTCAATCATGCTCACAGTTTGATGATCTACTTCGGAATTAATTCACTACAGTTTCCTAAGACCGAGTATCATTGTCACTGCAGTCATGCAGTAATTAGAAATTGTCCACCAAAAACTGAAGGCACAGGAATCAGCCTTGATCAACAAAAAAATCCCTATTCTTTCGTATGACAATAAATTATATACAAATTGCATTAACTGGATATTGAAGTTCTACCTCATCCCTCATATTTCCCTGATTTATCTCCAACCGATTTTCATTTTTTCTTACACAAACACGGTTCAAGAAACAGCCTTTCGGCAGTTTTTTGCTCTTTAGAGATTCGGATTTTTATGTTGGCAAAAGTGTATCGAACATTACGGAAATTATTTGAGATATAAATGTTTCATTTCAATGAAGTTATGACCCAATATAGATAATAGTTCATTTATGCAACTTATCAAAGCTTCATTTGATAATGCATAAAAGAAATTTCCCAGCTTCTCAATGAAAATTGATCAGAGAAGAGAAAAGTAATTCGTACGAGTATAGTATGCGAAAAATGTAGACTCACAAAGAGGTGTGAATGTACCTGATGATGTGGCCGGTTATTTGGATGGGGGGTTGGCATGTGGGCTCCATGATGATAGACGGAAACAGGGTCGTGCTTCAAAGGCATTGGAGTCCCCGCGTTGTGTTTTCCCAAATCCGCCGCCAAAGCCTCCGCCCTCGAGAGTAAGCCGTCTTGTAGACCGCTGTTCAGGCCCCCAAATAAGTCACCCTGAAACGTTAAAAGCGACACGTGACACTGATTGAAGAATCAGGGATCATGCGTTAGACTGACGTAACGGTATTCTCGAGGAAACGTTTCGTCTTCTTAAACGAATTTAAATCACATTGAGAATATCTCGTAAGTTTATTGATAGTGATACAGATCTGGTACGATTTGTACAGATCTCAGTTTCAAAGGGAATACAAATAAGAGGATATCGTATATTAGATAGATTTAACACATGAACGTATGTTAACTGTTTTGAAAATATTCTAAATTATAAAGTTTCGAGAATTAATATGTAGCTTGATAGATCGAAAAAGTGCAGTTTTGTAAATAGTTGAAATTTAAAGACCAGGTTCCACTTTCTGTGGAAAAAAGTATGCGGTTCATTTGTACAAAAGTAGCCAGTCAGAGGTCACTCCATGTACTCAACATGGCCGTACGATCGATATTCTAAAAATAGTTTTGACACTGGAAACTTGGATTCAGCTTTGGCCGGATTTTTGAAGTGTCCGAATTAATTGTTTATTTTTATAATACCACTGACATGTGGAACCTAACCCGACCTTGATGTTCTGCTATTATTGTGGACTATTTAATAACAGTTGTTTGGGAATTATTAATCGGCGTATATATGTATATGTACTATAAAATTTGAAGACAAGAAATTTCAATTGTAACAAGGGAATTTTAATTATAATTAGAAAATAATGTTACATTTTGTATATAAAATATGAAATATTCGTGAAAATTTGTTTGTATAACATATTTGAATTACTTTTAGAAAGATTTTGCACAAATGCTTCAAATATTATGCAATATTCTAGCCATGCTGTTTCGATCACTCTGTAGTAATTTGCAATAAAAATTTACAATAAATTATATACAATTAGAAATGAAATTTTACAGTGTTTCATATTTTTAATTTGTAGCTAACAACGTATTCTATAATGCGATTGCAAATAAATCTACATACATATGTATATCTGTGTTGTTATAAGCGAGTAAAGCGCTGGGTACCGAATTACGATTCACTCAGTTAAATTGATGTTATTTCAAAAGTGGCTAAGCATGACCTATGAGATTTGCTAATTAAGTTCGTTTGCTTGTCAAATGTCGCTGAGAATGCCGAACAGGAAATTTTAGGGGTTGTGACGTGCTATTAAAACTGACTGACCGTAGGGTCAGGTATAGCGTTGGGCGTTAGTCGAATAAATTTTTCAAGTAATGGACGAAATTTGATTCGTTATTTGTCATTCGACTACAGCTCCTTATTGTTTATTTGTTATTCGTTCATTAGTATTCTTTGTTACGTCAAACTGACGTCCTCGACGAGACTGTGATTAGTGATAACAGAAATAAGTTCTGCAGGCATTAATTCAAGGCATAGTTAACTTTACATTTAAAGAGGCTTGAAATTATAAATTAGAAAAATTACATTGACCCTGAAATTTTCTCCACCACTTCATACGCAAAAATACTATTTACACCAAGCTACTTTCGTAATAACACTTTTTTCACATCTTCAACTGTCTGCGAAATATTTATGAGTTGCCAGTTAAACGGGACACACTGTATATTTTATATGCATAAGTGCTGCCATGGTACTAGAGTGCGAATAATGATACTTCTAAAAGAGAGATGATTTTCTGCGTGGTTGTTTTGACGGAAATTTAGTTGAGTAAATTAAAAGTGTAAAATGAAACTTTTTTATGGAATGTCGTTATAGTTAAAAAGGAAGTTAAATACAGTTTTTACGTGTAATTGATTGACTCGATTGAGTAACGAAAGATAAACTAATTTATATTTGAATATAAATTTTTATACATTTTTCGAATATCATGGCCTTTTTAACTGGACACGATGGAATATCTCAGAAAAAACTGAAGCTATCGAAAAAATGTTTATCAACGCACAGTGTGAAATTTTAGTTGATTAATAAGAAAACGATTTTAAAGACATAAAAAAACTTGTCCTTTTATCTATACAATAATACAAAATTTCATTTAATCTAGCTTTTAGCGTTAATCCAGTCTAACCATTTCGTATTATTTATCAATAAATTTGCTTATCAACTTTAAATACTTTTTCCAATAAAAAATTTCCTAATTCAAACGAACACACTAATGTTTAAATATTTTTATCTCTATACGTTTGAGATAAAACGAATGATCGTTTTTGATTATTTTTAATATTTTTCAAACTCCATATTAAAATTATTTTTTTCTCCAACGATAATCGTGATCCACATTATGTGCTGTGTAATTGGAGAACCGTTTTTTAACGACTTCGTCAAAAATGGAAAGAACGACGAAGGCAAGTAACAATTTTGCAGAAAATAATGATAATCGAACAGTCATGGGTGAAAGGGTTAATGCAATCTTCATTTCTAGCGACGTATTAATAGCAGTTGCGAAACGAATTTACGGTTTCGTTTTGTTCAGATACGCTTCTATACCGTGGCAATCGATATTATATGGGACATTTTGCGTCAGTCGCATCTGTCACTCACGGAACACTGCAAGGTTCGGCTGTCACACAAGGTATATCGTCACGTTATTCGAGAAAACTCGAAACAAACCGTAGCACGGTGCAAGTTTAAACTTTTTTTTTTTAACGATTTGCGTTTTCAAGACTTGATCAAAACGAAGACCAAAATTATTATGAAAAGATGTAATTTTGTACTTGTATACGTGTTTTTCTTTCTTTTTTTAACGATGTGCGTTTTGAAGACTCAGATCAATTTCAAAACGAAGACGAAAATTATTATGAAGAAATTTTTATTGTGGAAAAATGCAATTTGTACTTGTATACATTTTTACTTTTACGATCACAAATATTAGTTCGTTAACTGTTATGTTAGTTTGTGTACATTTCTTTGCAAAAGTAGTACAGTATAATTTTTTCTAAAA
>NW_017100342.1:636980-681137 GCF_001263275.1 Habropoda laboriosa | reverse complement strand
TCCGATTGAAAATTTGAATTCAAAAGTGAAATTTAAAATTTAAATTCGAATCACAGAAATTGTTATACTTTGAGAAATATACATAAACCTTGCGATACAATATTCACGATTGTTGTGTTAGCTGTTTCAGTGTTTCGGAACGAAGTTCAAAAATAGCATGTCCTCAAATAGCATGATCGATTTCGGTTCTTCGTATCGGCAGGAAAATGTGCCCATTGCTTTATTAAATATCAATAAAGGCGGATTCACTGTCAAAACAATTTAACGTGAATCCTCTACGGCGTGGGTTTTCATCAAACTCGTACGAATCCGTTGCAATCAATTCGCAATCTCATTCGGTAATGGAAAACAATGTAAGTCGGACATTAAACGTTTGCAAAATATCCTGTAATTTATGTAACATTCAGCATTGTTTCACATTTCATTCGAGTCGTCTGTTCGAGAAATTAATCTTTTTCACAACGTGCAATAATAATTTGCCTAAATTTTGTATATATATTAAATTAGATTGATATATATATAGGGTGGCCTATTTCACTATCGATAATTTGTAATTTTCTTTACCATAGGAGAAGAGAAATTTGTCAAGTATACGAGATTTATGATGAACAATTTAATTACATTCAACAAAATGAAACTTCAAGCACCTCGAGAAATAGTAAACCAATAATGCAAGAATTGTATGTAAAAGTTAATGTAAAGCCATGTAACTCTCTATGTGGAGTTCTTTCCGTTTTAGGATCCATAGAAAATATTTTTTTCCATTGTAGATAAAAGTTGAAAATTTTGAATGTAAGATAAAAACAGGAACAAATGATAGGATTACAGGAACAAATTATCGCGGGAGTTATTGAAATATCAATACAATAGTTTCGTCCAGCGAAGTAAGGCTAAAAACGATTCACTATCCACTTATTTCATTATAAACTGTAATGTCCGCATCGGTCGATCAATGTTTCATGCGAAAACCACCGTCGTGCTTCAGCGCTTCGATTATTTATGAACTCCTCGTGTCTACGTCGAGTACGTGTACCTACTGTCTGTCTGTAGGTTGCTGAACTACCGTCGCTTTTTCTAATTTTGAACTTCTTCTCTGTGTTTTTCTTCCTTTGTATCGTAGAATCGCCACTTATCGAGTATTTTGTTTTTAATCTTGGAAACGATGCACTTTTCTTTGCAGATTATTGAAAACAGTGAAATGTGTGTTCTTGAAATCGAAATGGAGTATCTTTGTCGAAATATATTCGTTAAATTATTATATTTCTAGATTGGTAGTAAGTGTATGCTTGTGTAATACCTTAGTAGGGTAAAAATTAAAGGGTAAGAATGAAAATAAAAATATGAAAATTTTTTTAATTTTTGTGTAATAGCTGTATGATAAAATCCAGGTGACACTTTTCCTCATATTAATTTTTTATTAAGAACCAAGAATTAAATACATTACTCATTCCTTGCGTGATACATTGTATTGTTCATGGAGATGAATGCTTTACCTAAACGAAGTGTTAACTGGACAGTAAATCTTAAACTGCGTCTTCGCTTTAAGTGCGGAAAAGGACTTCTAACTTGGGATGAGTTCGGTCTCGCTGTTTCTATAGGTGTAAGTACATGCAGGTGAATGTATAGGGTGGTCTATTCCACTATCGATAATTTGTAATTTTCTTAATCATGGCGAAGAAAAATTTTATTATATTTAACAAAATATTTTTCTATTATGTACCACTTTGTTAAATAAACTTCTCGTGTTTATGTATAATGTACTCATATAAAATTGCGTTAGAATTATCAAATCTGAATATTAATTATTTATTAAAACATTTTCTTTTTTTCAAAATTTACATTCACCACTTAATATTTTGAAAAAGATAAAGATTTTCGAAAATTCTTTAGAAGCACAATGTAGGACATCAAAAACCACACAACTTTGAATATAACTTTTTTTCCATATATCCTACGATTTCTTAAATATTCACGATAATATGAAAACTCACAATTTTTTTAAGAGAGTGTTTCCACCCCTGGGGCAGTTTCATTGCGAAACAAAAAATGCTTTCGTTATTAACGTCAATTAAACTACATTTCTGCGAAGTTTCAAATTTTTTCGTATTCTCGGGTTACTGAACTTAAAAGGACACAGCATTCATGCGATCAAATTTAAACGAACTTAAATTTCATGCTCAAAGAAAACACTTTCTAAGCGGAAACGATCAAGAACATGTGGGGTTGTTTTAATTGACGAAAGAGTATACTAGAAGGCGATCCTGCTCTTAGGGATTTTTCCGATACGAACATCGATCGATATGATTTTCCCCGTCTAGTAGAGCGGGGTGTTCATGTTCTTCTTCGCGCGTATAAGAGTGTGTCCGAAAAGACAATACGTATTCCGATATATGTATACATTCTTCTTTAATAAATAGGGTTTGCATTAACCCTTTGCACTCGAGAGGCGACTAAAAAGCAACATTATATTTACCATTAGAGGCAACTCTAAGGATGATATTTTCTAAGACAGCAGGTCTATGGACCTCCGTGGATTGTTCACTACATGTTCAGAGATCTCAGCAGTGAAATAATTTGAAAGAACCAACTTCTAATAAAAACATTAGTTTTAAAAAATTACATTAATTTTTGCTACTTCCTTATAGAAAAAAGGGCCTTCGAGTGCGAAGGGTTAATGTTATACGTGTGTAGAAAAGATTATTATATCCCTTCCGCCACCTGATCCACAGAACAGATGACTAACAGTTTCGCAAGAAACGTTCTAACTGTCCTTCCCAATTCGGAGTACACCCTGTATACACGCGCACAGTAGTTTTTCCAAGACTTAGCCGGACGTGCAAGGGGCAGGGATGAGAAAAGTGACAGCGATGCCGAGCAACGGATACAGATTGCTCTTGTTAGCCGCGTAGTTAGCAGCTCGTGCAGTTGTTTAGCAAACTTTCTACGGAGTCCCCTTCCAAGCCCAATCCTGTAGGTCCCCGTAGTTAATAGAGTCATTTTTCCGAGCTGCCTGCGGCGAGCCCACTCGTTAAATACGTCTTCCAGCTCCGGCACGTTAAAGATTAGCCAATTACAATTGAATTATTGCACCCTACCGGCCGTCTCTGTAATTTATCTGTTGGAGTTTATTCGCGAGAAAGTGGGAATGATTAAGCTCGTAACGTACTACGCGATACGAGGTATTATATCAGCCTGTTTCCCGTTTAACCCGACTTGAAGCAATAATTCTCCCATTGTAAACGATTATGGTGGAAGTTAGGGAAACTTGAGTGACTGGCTTTATGGAAACGTTATAGCAAAGTGGGTTTCACTGATGAGTTTGTGCGAAAGATAATATATCATGTGTAGGTGTAGTGAAGACGTAATGGTAAATAATAAATTGACGCGCTTATTTTACAACAACAAAAAAGTATGCATTATCATGGTTTAGAATGGAAGTTTCAAATAGAAATTTCGTTATTTAAATGTTTTTCCTCTAAAATATTTTCATTAATTCTCTGTCCTATATCTATTCTATTATATATTATTCAATTTTCGAAAAGTATTTATATCAATCATCCAATGCATTCAGTTTTTACAGTTCTTATAAAAAATGCATGTTTCTAAATTTAGTTGTAAAAAATTACCTTCTTATACAATAGTAACACTTGCGTTTTGTGTTATTAGGTTGATACGAATGAAACATTATTTTATTAAATAGAACTTTAGAAACTTCAGATACATTGTGTTTCTTCAAAAAATAGTGCATTTAATCAAAATAATTTCCACACAATTCCATGCAATTTTCACAACGATTAACTAGTTTCATTATCCAAAATATAAAAAAATCATTAGTCTTTCAATTAAAAACTTCTTCGAATGCTACTTTTACAGTGTCGTCATTTTGGAATAATTTATCTGTTGAAAAATTGTTCAGTTGTTTGAAGAAATAGTAGTCTGTTGGGGAAAGGTCTAATGAATAGCAAAGTTTCGTATTTTTTTTTACCGTGGATTGTTTTCAACAATTTTTCTTAAAACTTTATTATCGACGGCCTTATCTGGCCTTCCTTTTTGCTCATTTCCAATGAAAAGTTAAAGTTGAATTTTACCTTATAACCTTCTTTAAATGCTAAGTTTATATTTTCAGCAGTTTTTATCGTAATTTCTCTAAATTTAAACTTATATAAAAATATTACACGAATATCCAGATTACGTCAGATAATACTGTCCAAACAACGCTATTATGAATTTTTTTATTATTACATACACGTGTACTACAGGAAATACCTTCTTCTTGACTATTGTGTATAAAAATTTACGATCGAATAAAATTTAATATATGGTACCGCTAATTTCAGCTAATTTCAAACCTAATATCTAGCGTTATTTGTAAAGCCGACTTTGAAATGTCTTCGTCTTTCGCAATGATGAACAAACCAGTGAAAATACGGTTCGATTGTTGCACGACTGAGAGTATAAACTTCGTAATTCTTTGCAATCGACAGTGATATAGCTGACATTCTGGCCAAATATTCATTAAAGTTTTTCACCGCTCTATCCGTCATTCTATGATGCAATCGACTTTTATCTATTATGCAGAATGCTTCGTATTGAAAAAGAGTAAACCGTCATTGTCAAAATGAAATAAAGTGCATAAATAAAATAGGCAGGTCAGAATGCTAAGGTGAATGGGACACAACTCGATGCAATTGAGCAAAACATACACATTCATGACTATATAATGCGTGCAGTTCTATTTTCCATTGCGTTTCGGCAATCGAATACAACCTCGAGCTTCAAAATAAAGGCGATAAAGAATTCAACACGGGAGAATACGGAATACAAGGGAAATTGACTATTTTGTTCAATTTTACCATATCAATCATCAAAATGTTAACGATAAAAATAATTTTTAGATTTCTCCTTTCAATCTTTGCGCTCTGCAATATTTAAACGTTTCGATAAGAGGAGAGTGCAAAATGAATAAATATTCCGGCTGAATGCTTGAGGGAAAAGATTTAAAAATATAAATGTTTATGACAGTTTTGAAGGGAGAAATTTGAAAAAATCAACGTGTAATTAAATATCGAACCTTCAATTTTTCACTTGAAATTTATTTTCTTAAATATCAGAATTGTCAGTGGATATATACAATTATTGCTTTGTAATATCAACTTATAAATGATCATTTGCCAGCACGCTTGAATTCCTTTATTTTACGAATTTACAATATTCGAATTACGATCTTTTGTAGAAAAATTGATATTATATCATTTGTTCATTTGTCAGAATGTATACAAAAATTCTCGATTATTTTTGTATTCGTTGTTTACATTTAATGCAAAGAAAATTCCAACGACATTTATAACTCTAAACCAGAATTCTTGAAACGTAGTAGATGTCAATAAATTTTAGTAGATTTCAAACGGTTTCAATAGATATTAGTAGAATGCAGTAGATTTTAATAGAATCCAGCATATTTCAACATATTTAGTAGATTTTGGTAAATTTCATCAAAATTTAATAAATTTCAGTAGACTCAAGTCCGCTTCACATTCGATAAGCCCAATTTTTATAAACAGGAGTGTATATAAAATTATACATGTTTCTAAATAATTTTAAATTGGCAGCATAAACCAAGTCCAAGTATCCCACTTTTAACTTGTGCACAATCTTGTTCGTAAGCTCTCTTCAATAAATAATAAACAAGACTTTTGAAAACATACAAACGTACTTGAGATAAAATTCGACACCTAAATCACGTTCAACAAAATCTTCCGCGAAGCAACAAAATTTACAAAAAGAATACAATATTCATATCTGTCGTTTCTAATCTTTGTTTACACCGCTGTAATTCCTAACAGACGAACGAATGCAGCAGCATCGATGAGGAATGAAAAACGACGTTAGTGTACGATTAAAAGGACGGATACTCGGTTCTAAAAGCAGCGCCGTTCTCGGACTGGGCGGCCAACGGATATCGCAAATTGGGACAATTACGTTATTTCCGTCCGATAACCTACATCGCGAAGTAGTCTGACGCATGAATAAATCAATTCTTCCAGAAAATCTGACGTCTGACACGAAAACCAGCAGACTGTACGAATTATCACTTGCATGGCGGAGTACCGTCTGTCTAGAGTTAGAGTAACCGTTTGGGGGTAAAAGGGAATATTATCCCCGTTCGCGGAGCGCGGCGACGCGCGTTCCGATCAAATTCGATTTCACTTGCGACACAGACGAGATCCGAATCCGCAACGAGACTCATCTTTATTGATTTAGAAACGATTCAAATTTATAACACACCCGATATTTACCTGCAGGAAGCTGTGCCACGGTGTGTACCGTGACGCGTTACCAGTCGCCGCGGCTTTATTCGATACCCGCTTGCCAATAATTGATGCCATTCATGGGATAACGCAATTAACGGTGTATTATTGATGGGAGCCGAGCGAAACGCCGCATGTCGTATTGTAAATTACCATTCGATAAATGCACGGAGATTGCGACATGAAATATTGCGATACGCGAGATTGCGGTACAAAGTAGCTGGCCGCGCCGCTTGCCAATGTATCGCTGTGTTCACCGGTATGTAGGTACTTACACAGGTACGTTAATATGTATGTATACGTGTAAATAGATAGGTTGGTGTATTCTTGTTGCAATACGGATACGTGACAGGATAAAAACTTGCGATGAACCCCGTATGCTTGGTTTTATTTACTTCATAGAGGTACGAGATGTTTATCCCTTTTCGCTACGAAGCACATGTATACAGGGTATACTTGTTGTTTTCGATCAAATTTTGTCGGTGTGTTCTATGGGTATGAGTAAGAACAAAATGTTATGTAAAGACAGATCGTATGAAGGTATGTTGAAAAGTTATAAGAAGAATAGGAGGATGTGCTGAAACTTCCCATTCAGCATTCTTTACTTTTTCACGAGTCGGAAAAGCAATGTGATGCGTTGCCGTGCAAAAGTACATCCTTCCTGTTAACAAGCTCCGGTTAAATATCGAAACAAATGAAAGATACAAAGAGTGAGAAACTTCGATAGATGAAACCTTCCACTGATATCAATCTTGTGCGTTAGATTTGCGATCTACTATAGGAAATTCGGTTTGAGTTGCTCGCTGACACGAACTTTCTCCGGTACCTAATGTCGGGTTCACAGGGACCAGATCTGTTCGACGAGTTTGCTGCAATTCCACACTGTCGGCGAACATGGTTCGCGATCTATTCGCAAACTGCTCGCGAACACCAGTGTGGACCCGGCTGAATAGTTACTCGAATATGTGTAGGATTACCACATGCCCCGGTTCTCAACCCTTGTTCCGGTGTCTCGGTTGGTTTACAAATAAGTCCCGGTTTTCTGATTTCTTGATTTTTGAAGTGACTTGGTTTTTAGAGAGCTCGAAAGCGTACGGTATTGTATGAACAAATTAAGAATAATAAAACATTTCATAAGAAAGTTTTATCTACAGAAAAGTAAGACTTGGCTCCCAAATAGATTGTTGCTACACTTTTAATTACTATTTTATTTTTCATTTTACTTTTGTACTTGCCCCGGTTTGGTGATGAAAAAATATGGTCACCCTGTATATGTAGTTTGTTAAATGTCTGAAAAGACAACATCAAAGATCTCAATTACTACAAAGAAAAAATGTTTCAGTTAAGTTGCTCCTAATTTTTCTCATATTTTCCACAAAATTAAAAAACGACGCATACGAGTTATGTATATCATTGCATTTTTCCACTCTAACGGCAGATATTAAAGAAGGAGACTTTTGTCATTGAAAGATAAAGCTATCTTTTGAACAATAAGTCTCTATGCAATTGAAATCATTTTGCAATGAATATTTGAACGCAACGTCACGTAAATAAATATTTGTTTGTATTTCACAACATCGTCAGAATGATACCTACTTTGTAGAGTTCACGAGAGTAGTTGAAACGAATTTTCAAAGCCGCGTACACTTGTTAGACACGCTTTGTTGCAACCGCGGGTGTTTGTTGCATTTGCGGGAGACGTAAGCGTCGCGTGGCTCTTTTTACGGCACTCAAACTATCTCGCACCACCTCATCGTATATCTAAATAATCAATTTACTGCTGGCCATAATCGTAACCACGAGTTAGCGAGTTTATGTCAGCCAAGCCACCGTAACTACGTGGCTTCGTGAAGCATAAATATTATGGAACATTTCGTATAAAGCAACAGAGTTCCGAGTTATTCTCTTTTCCTTCCTCCAATTTGTCTTCAGGCTTTAGTTCCTTCCCTTTTCTACTTTCGTTCATTTACCCGAATATCGTTATTCTCTTTTACCTTCGATAACATTTCTTGTTTGTCGCGTATGTAAGTAAGTACTTACATGTTCTGCCTTATTAATATTTGGCGACGTGCTGTTTAATGGTTTATGTATCGACGCCTTCGATGGCTCGTTTTATAGGAAAGATCTAACTTGTAAATACGAAGTGCTATCGAAAAGAAACCGGACTGGTTTGCAATAAACATTTTATTAATCAACCAACCTAAATTTGTCTTCCGTCACCTTCGAAATAACAAAGTCGATCCCATTGGTTCACAGACCAATGACTTATTTTATGAAAAATAGTCTGAATTGTACGGCGATACATAATCTTATATTTCCCATATTTTATTTAAACAGTCTTAATATCATTATAATTGAATAATTTTTCTCAATATTTGCTCAGTCCCAATCTTTTTTCATAGTGATTAATTGCACACATAACCAGTAATTGTCACGTACTATTTATTTTTTTCAGTTCTTTTTTTCTACTTGTCTTTTACTTTGTAGTATAAAGATGAAATTAGGAATTCAATCTGCACACTCAGTACCACATTAATTATTAAATTCCTTGTAGCGTTAGATCAATCGTGGTTAATATTGTATTAATGATGTTTCCATTAAATTCATTTGCTAATTCAGCTAAGCATTTCTATATTCTCTGATGAGATATAATATAAAATTTAACTTGATAATTAATTCAAAGCTAACGGAAGGAATTTTTACTATATTATTACGTTTCACTGGAATTATAACGATCTAAAGAAAATGTGTGAACGATGTTGCAATGTACTTACGTTATGCCTCGGTGACCAGGAATTGCACATAATGGAGGCATCCTCCAATATACGACTCTGAAAAACGAAAACGTCTAGTTTTTAAATGTTCCATTTTCCTCGACACTTTTGTGTCCTTCCTTTCTCTCAAAAGTATTAACCTATTTATAGCGAAAAACCGTTAGTTTTGGAGATATTTTAATTTCAATGTCTACTGTTCTGAAGGACTATTATTATACAATCACACTGTGCAATATACATATATTGAGATTAAAATATCTTCTGAACTAATGATTTTTCGATATAAATAGGTTAATACTCTGAGATGCATCGATTAATGCATAAAAAATTATATGATTCTATTTAAAAAAGTAATATTGACCTTCATGTGTTCTTCACGCGTCCACATAGAGGCAAACTGACTATACTAAATTAGTTCTTTCTTGAAAACGAACAAATTCTATTTGAAATATTTATTTCAATAACGAACAGTTCTGGTTTTCTCCATTTTATTTCTACTTTAATTTTGCTGATTTTCTCAAAGAAATTTACACGAAACTAAATTAAAGTCAGAAGTATGTACATGTAATTTCCTTTCTTATAGATTACTTTCTGAGAAAAATTACATAAATTCCACACATCCGTTCTCGTTCGAAATTAAAGGATATTGCATCCAGATACGTCCGAACGTCCTTTTAGACGTTTCAAGTGTCACTGAACTCCTAGAAATAGGTGTCGACTGTTTAGAAACCCAGTCGAAAATGGAAAGCTGGGAAAATTTTACAACGTGACGCTTTGACCCCGATAGTCTGTCTAGACTAGACGCTTTAAATATTAATTACTTATGAAACGATCTTTTACCATCGTTTCATATATGTACTGTACAAGATATTTCTGTAGATTCTCAAAGAGTTACTTGCAACGGAAAGTTTTATTTTATACAAGTGTCATGAATAAAGAGAGAAATCGTTAAATATTCTTTTTCTTTTTCGAAGTATAAGCAAACATTGGCGTTCGCTGCAAAATTGAAAGAAAATTGTGTCCGAACAAAATTTTGTATTATTTCAGTAACAAAAAGCATTTCTTTAATGAATTACGATTGTAATTGTTATCTTGTAATACTTGTATAATATTATCTAAACTTTTATTTAGGACAAGGATGGTAACTTTGATTAATTACTTGTAAAATAAATATGATGCATAACGATAGTAAAATTTGAATCACAGAAATTATTTAGTTATTACATTAAAAAAAAGGAAAAAATTTTTTTCTTTTTTTGATTGAATTGTGAGAAAAATCAACAATACTTTACTCAACCAGAGTTAGAAACGCAGAAATTATTCAACTTTTCCCCAAAAAACAAAGAACTTCCAAAGTAAATAGGTACTATTTCAAAGGATTAAGATTCAATTAAGATTAAGTTATATTTAAAGAGACGAGGCTATATTTTTCCTGTAACTAGAATATTTATACGATTTCCTCAAACACGTCTAAGGTAAATATTTGCGCCTAATTCATGGCTAATTTTTTGCCAATAACATTTGTACTAATTTTTAAAAAAATATTTCAAACCTGTCTTCCCTTTGTATTCCATCAGATGTCAATAATTGTACTCAAGTTTATGCAACAATTTATCAGAATTATCATGAAATTCCTCTTGCAAATAAATGGAAAAAATTGAAGGTAAAGATCAGATTCTGAAATTAAAGATTTTTAAAAATACTCAAAGATTCGTAATTTACACAGAGAAAAGGAAATGAAAAATTCTTACGCGACCGTGCGTTTACGTGCGCAACGGCAGTCGTGGACGAATTCTCTGCGGTCCGACTGATAATTCATACGGCGAAATATTTCTCCGAGTTGACAGAAATCTGTGCATATCGGCGTGGTTTATCTGTCAACGGGGCTTAATATTCCTCTGGCCTGCATATTTTATTCCCGGCAATCGCGTAATATGTATATTTAAAACGCGCCACTAAGATTGACAGAATCGGGCCATTCTGGCGTCGCGACGTCGCCGTCACAAATTAAATGAGTCATTTTAAGAACCGCGCGGAACTAGGTAATTCAATATCGTTCTCATTAAAGCGTCGGCCAATTCTGAGTTCGATCGGTGCCGATGACAATGATCGCGTCATTATAGAAGTTGCGGCTAATACGAACATTTCGTTGTTGTTGTAACGACAGTCTTCATTAACCGAGCAGAATTTTCAAATTCCCCACACCTTTCAGCGTCGTCGTTTCATGGATATTTCACGCGATCTTGTTGCTATGCGTGTACTAATCAAATATACATACGCCTCTATGTCACGTATACATACATGACGAATTACAGTCTTCTTGGCACATTTGATTACTTATTTATTCGGAACTTGTTAGGGAATTAAGTTTTTTAAATCATGTATAATTTTGTTGATACAAGTTTATCAAGTAATTTAATAATTAGTGAAAGAACACTTGTGTATCAGCAATTTTTTGAGAAATATTAAACAGTGGTTTCTTGAGGGATTTAATTTTTTTATTACAATTCTTACTGATAAAAACATTGAATTATTATTACTACTTTTTTTTTACACAAAATGTTAAAAAGAATTGATATTCTACATATATTCAAATGAAAAACTTTTTCTCTTCGTCGTATAAATATAATATTTTACACCACTTTCTACTGAAAACAATGTATTACAACAAAATTTCCTTGCAATTATGTTTTTTAACCCTTCGCACTTGGTGGTCTTTTTGCTATTGGAAAGATTGCAAATCTTCGTTGAAATTTTTTGAAACTAACGTAGATATAAACTATACTATTTTATTTCAATATTCAACGTATTCTCTATTTCACTATGGTGATCAAATTTATGAAGGCCCATAGATCTGCTCTCTGTTTTGATTAATTATTTAATGTCGCTTCTCAGTCGCCTCTCGATTGCAAAGGGTTAATAATGATCTTCCATTGCCAATAAAAAAAGGGCAGATACAATTCAAAGATTCAGTGCTTTATCTAATTTGAACGAGTAATTTAATAGCCATTCTAATTTGCTCGCAACCACAACGTTCACACCTCTCCGATGGCACATAAACATTCTCTGTTTAACGGATTAACAGGCTGCTTAGGCCTGAGAACATTATTTGTATTTCTTTATCGGTTATGCATACATATTTATTATTCCACATTGTTTCATACATGCATCGATGAAATCTAAAATAGTGCCACGCTAATTATTCAACGTACGAGAACAATTCTTATACAGGGTGAACCGTGTAACGTGATCACTTTAAATTATTTTATTGTTAGTGGGCTGATCGAAATTTTTTTTCTGTGAAACATATGGTTCAAGGGGGCCTTTAAAATGATTCAGGTACGTTGTTTTCGAAATTTTCAAAGTCGCCTTCAGATTCTTTCTTCTGGTCTTCAGAGTCGAATTCAAGAATGGATTGCTAAAAATTCACTTCTATTTATTTGGTCAGTAATTCTTTTTAATTAATGGCAAGTATTTTTTTAAATAAATAGTCAGCAAAAGTGAATATTTTGGTCAGTATAAATAATTAATTTTCAGTATTAAATCGCATTTTGTCAGTTTTCCTTTATTTGGTCGGTATTAATTTGTTTTCTGGTCAATAAAATTTAAATATTTCGTTAGGTTAGGTTAAATTAGGATATTTTATTATACACACTGATCATTCATTTAAAATACTGACCCAATAAATACCAGCCATAAAAGTTTAAAATTGAGGCACTCTTTGAACCATATTACGCGGGACGACAAAAATTTCGACCGGTTTTCTAACAACAGAATAATCTAAGGTGATCATGTTTTCGACGGTTCGCCCTGTACATGCGAGAACAATGGTATACCTGTACGTTTACGTTTACAAGCGGTGGTGTCACAAACATTGTTTCTCTAATTTTCAACGAGACGTATCAAATGGACTCTGTGCATACATGCATGACACGTGAATTCGCGTGCACGTACCTTTAACTCTTGCAGGTGTGTCATCAATCAACGCGTGCGCAAGTGTAGTCTGTGCATAGAGATACATCGTGTGTACTTTGCTGGAAGCTGTACATAGTGTATCAAGTGCAAATACAAAGCTCGGACAACATCGATGACGTGCACACGCGCAGCTCACCCCTACTAGGCACACACACGTGACCAGAGACACATGGGAATTCAGAAATTTGTCATTGTTGCACGTCGATTAGAACGTCGCATGAATTTTTCTTTCGCGTGTTTTACGTTTACAACGAAACTATACAGCTGACCCTTTCGGGGATTTTGATGAAATTTGGAGGGCTGAATCTAGAGGTCGAAAAACGATATTCTGTAGAATATTTCATTCGAATGAGCAGTTTGGAATGTGGGATCTCTTTGTTAGCTTGTGAAGTTGATTTAGAATTCATTTATACAAGCTGCGTAAGAAAGAAAAACATTCATGGTAGCTAAACTTTTGGGGTCACAAAGGTGGAGTCACTCAAGGACCCTGATATACAGGTTGCAGCCGAAAGTATTGTACAAGCAGGCAAAAGGTGATTTCTTGTGCACAAATAAATAAAATATGTGGAATAAAATTTGTTCATCCGAGGCTTAATTTTTGAGAAAATCTTTTTTTGAAAATTTTTGAAAATCTGTAGCGTACGTTTGTATACAACGTCTACGCGAGTTTTACGAGTTACTAGGTTCAAGAAAGCACAAGGACAAAATTTTATCAATAGTATCTTATTACATCGATTAAAGAATTGTTGAAACTAGTGTCCTCGTGTAAACGTATGCAACGGATTTTCAAACCAGATTTTCTCAAAAACTAAGCCTCGGATGAACAAATTTTATTCTACATTTATTACTTATTTTTGCATGAGAAATAACTTCCTGCCTCTTGTATAATACTTTTTGCCGCACCCTGTATAATTTTTTGGTGCCATTCGATGACTAATGGAAATACATTTTCCTATGTGCTTTTGGCCAGCTTTTCATATAAAATAAAGTGCACCGGGCCTTACACGATAAATAAACATTTTTGGCAAGTGAAACTCACGAGTCTTAAGCAGTGGACTCTTCAGGTTCAATAGGAACATCGTTACGACAAAAATACTGTAATACAAACTAACGTAACAATAAAAAACACATTTAAAGAACGTCGATCATTGAAAAGTGGATTACAAAAGTATATATTTTTAATTTTCCTGTTCGAATACGGGAATGTTGCAGTATTTATTTCGAGAATAAAATAGTAACGATGAGAAAAAATACCTAACTATAGAATGGTGATATGCAGTAACAACGACTGTTGTCTGTAATTATCGTTAAATGGAAACTGGAACGTTATAAAGTTTATCCTTCGAAATCCTATGTGAAATTAGCCATTCAACGGAAGAGAATTGTTGAAGTCAATACTGTTAAAGAGTGAGATATGCAGTGATAGATTTGTTATTCTAAATTCATTTCGTCGAGACTCAGTAATAAGTGATCAACCCTCGTTAGTAATTTCAAATATGTTCATCATCATTTGGCTTGATAAAAAATCGATACTATTCTAGAGGTGAGTAAAATTATGTCGGGTAAGGTAATTTTAAATATAATTCTCGGAAGGAGCTCTGTCTCAGACGGTATTATTAAGCTATACATAACGATACAAATTCGATTCCTATAATGTAGCACACATCATACATATTTCTGTAACTGAAATAACGTTTTCAGTTTTCCACGTTCTACATAAGATTGTTAAAATCGAAAAGTGGTAATTTATTAAAATTTAAGTTGCAATTATCTTGCGATAAATGATCGATTTCTATGAAACTTTAATGCAAGACTATTTTTAACACCACTTTTATGAAATATTACTCATGAATAACTAATTTTGTCTTTTATGAAATATTTACAATTTTGACAATGTATCATGCGGTATACCTCCCATATTTTTTTAATCGATACTTCTCGAAACGCATACACGCCGCCGAGAGGTCAATGAACTTGTTATTCCATTTAGTACAATTTATCTACAGCATCAAAATTATTAATAATACAGATTTTGATAAAATTTTGCAGACAGCTAAAAGATCCAAAAATATTAGACACGTATTTTTTTCAGCTGCCAATATTCATGTTTAAGGGGTGAAATTATCCTGCAAACTTGCGGGCTAGAAAACTGTTAATTAGAATATCGCGAAACCAAACAGACGTAGGGGAAAATGTTAATTATGGATTCTGTCTGCTTCTTCACGAGGTATAATGTAAACAAAATTTGGATAAGATTATAGATGGTACATAATGCTTTTCGACAAAATTTGTCAATTCAAATTACAAATGAATCTCACACATACATTTCTTCCCCAATTTTCGAAAATTGCTATGAAGTGGGAAAAGTCGATACTTGCTCGTCACTTTATTTGACTTCTTATGGAGTTCGACAAATCAATTAAATCGTGAAAATCACAATTCCAGAATTTAAAAAATTACCTCTTTCTCAGTATTTTCTTTGGGGCTTCCTGCATATGCCTGTAAATCATTTTTGCTTTGCACCAATAGCGAATAAAATAAAGCAACGTAAATATCGTTTATCTACTGCCCTCTCTATTTAAATTACACAATATCCACTGAATAAATTCGAACGAGATATACACAGAGACATTTTTTCGACCGAGTAGGTATATACTGAGCGGAAAAAGGAGAGAAATCTTTTCAACCGTCGTTTATCAACGTTATTACGAGCATTTCAATTTCCCGTAGCATTTCGGATTCTCGTTCCATATGTACATACTGGAGTTTGTGTATGGAACGGTTACAAGGATGTGTCAGTGCGCTTCCTGCCAGGGTGTATCGGTTGGAGGCATAAAGCGCGGTGTGTGCACCCTCACAACGTCGCACGCGCGCGACCTCGATGCCACGTGTACAGGGTGTACGCGTATCCAGTTCCGAGACGAAACACATTGGGGCGACTCTCGCGCGGGCAAACAGCCGCAGTCGAAACAGTTTGCCCGGCTAATTGATTTTCCTTGGTATCCTCGATTCGGCGTAACGGGTGCATGCAACGCGCTGCAACCGGCGGCCGATATACGAAGGCAAGCGCACACGCTCTATGGTGCATGCGCGCGCGCGTGCATCGACAAATCCAATCGGATACCGTCGTTTGATTATCAAGCAGGCTGCGCTCGGCCGATTGTAAATCAACCGCAAAACTCCACGCCACGGAATTATACGGGACATCGTGGATCGTTTCGACGATCGATCGATGCCATGTATTGCGGCCTTTGCACAGTACGATGTTCGAGATGCGCGTTTGGAAATGCACGGTATATTTGTCATTTAGCGGATCGGTAGAGGAAAGATGAAATCATCGGGTGAATAGAGTTGCTCGGTAGATTTGCTTTATGTATTGTCACATGCGTAACAGACGCCGCTTGGGTTGTTCGGCCGTACCGACGAGCCGAACAATAACATCGGTATTTTCTATAGACAGCACCTTCAAAAAAGCGAGGTCTTAGCCGGCATGGGCAAATTACTTTATTACAACAAAAATTCGACGACTCTCACACCTGGACACCACATGCCCTAAGGCAATAAAACAGACCTTCGACATCACCAATTTCAGACAAGCAATATAACAAATGTAAGAACAAATTCCCCACTTTCACACCACCAGCAGACACACCCCAAACACACCGAAAAAACCAATCACCATACACTTCCACCACCTACGACAGTTTTCACACCATCAATCACAACACACGCATAGTTTATAAAATAGCGAACACTACACAACACGACACACAATTTTCCTATCAGTAAGCCTAGACATTTCGCGCTCTGTTCACGTTCATTAACAAATACAGTATATTCTCCACAAGTGTCAGACCGCAAGAAAGCTAAACCTGACACTCGTAGAGTTAGGGACTACGTTTTCGAGCCTCGCGCCCGCCTTTGTAGTCTGCCGAACGTAGACAAGGACAGCGAATAAAAGATAAGCATGAAACCTGTGTCGAGGCAACCAAGCGATTTAAATATCAACTTTTGAAATTTTTCTTAACATATTGATGAGATTTTTCTGATGAAAATGACATAAAACACGACATAATTTGAACAACATTTACTTATTTAACACATTCCCTGTCACGCCAGATTTACAGGTTGCTGTCAGGCGGCCACAAGAAAATACATTTTAAGCATGGGATTATAGTATTATGCTTTATAATTTTTTTTTCAATTGAAAATAATGTCTAGCTAGCTATGACGTTCAAAACTTTTAGTTGACAACATTTATCTTATGTTAATTATTCTAAACATTTGAGGCACTCCAGTCACTGATGACCACCATGGCCATATCGAGGAAACAATCTAATGTTAATACTTATTGAGTGGTTAATTTAATTTCATAATATATAGCTTTGGATGAATTACAAAAACAAATAGCTAAGAAATTACATTATATACCTGTACACATTATCCGTCGAATGTAGAGGGAGAGTCACCGTTTGGTTGCCAATTGTTTATCACATAGAGTCGGCCTACCTCCAAGTAAAAAAAAAAAGAAAAGGAACGGTCGATTCCACAAGTGTCAGTAAAATGTAGGGTCGATTCGACAAGTGTCAGTAAAATGTAGGGTCGATTCGACAAGTGTCAGTAAAATGTAGGGTCGATTCCAGTAGTGACAGTACAATATCGTTTAAATGCAATGGAAGTTTACTTGTGTTTTTCTGAATTTCAAAAATTCAGGCAGAATTGTAAATATTATACTGTCTCGCAACGTAAATTTAAGTAAATTAGGTTGAACTGCACAGAAAAAACAAACGAACGCAGCATAACGTGTAGTTATAATTGTTATAACATGTAAATAGAGCGATAAATTTAGTATAAATATAGAAAACGTATAATATAATTTATTTCATGGTATTGTAACAAGCAAACGTTGAATACATTTTTCATTCGTGTAAGAAGAATTATTTAACACGATAAATTTAGCTGTACTATGGTTATTTTTAATCTACGACCACAGGTCAACCTGATTTTTAATCCCTACGAAATTAATTTAACCACGAGTAAGTAACGAGAACGCTAAAACCTATGTTTCCATTGAAGAATATTGTAAAAACGTATAAATTGTTATATGCAATGTTATAACAAATTGTCGGAAGTATAAATTTTTAATAAAATTGTGAAAATTGATAAATTATACCGTGTTACGATATCGGAAATCTCCCGCGAAAATCTCCCGCGAAAATTTCCCGCCTGACCTAACCGACGATTTTGCTAATGACTTTGGGGAGAGGGTACCGCAGGTATATAAGGACCCGCCGATGTCCCGCGAAATCATTTACCCTTTATACTGGGCCCTAGACACTTCGCGGCGTATTTTGACCTGAAGGTTCTGAGATGTGAATAGAGTGGTCGGGGGCTACTAGCTAGTCTATGTCCACCCTGTACACACTCAGCCTTCTTGTAACACTTGTATACATTAGAATCAATTAGAATTTCTATTACTAATTATTAAACAAATTTTAACAATTACCGGCACTCGCTAGGCACGTAATATCAGACTTTAAATACTCGACTTCGAACTTCGGTTTAGTCATAATTCTATTAATGTTATAATAACGTATAATTTATTAATTTTCACAATTTTATTATTAATTTATACTTCCAAAAATTTGTTAAAACATTACATATTATTATTTATACATTTTTGCAAGTTTCTTTGACAAATAAGTACGTTTCAACGATCTTATTACTTTCTCGTTGTGAAATCAAGTTCGGAGGATTAAAAATCAGGTTGACCCTTGGTCGTAAATTTAAAATAGCCATAGTGAAGGTGAAATTATTATTTTAAATAAATGTTTCTATACGAATTAAGAATCTATTCAACGTTTGTTTGTTGCAATACCGTGAAATAAATTGTATTATATATTTTCTCAGTTTAGACTGAATTTAAAGTTCGTAAGGATTAGAAATCAGGTTGACCTGTGGTCGTAGATTAAAAATAGCCATAGTGAAGGTAAAATTATTACGTTAAATAATTGTTTTTATACGAATTAAATATTGATTCAACGTTTATTTGTTGCAATACCGTGAAATAAATTGTATTATATATTTTTTCTGTTTACACTAAATTTAAAGTTCTGTTTACATGTTATAACAATTAGAATGTAGACGTTTTGCCGTTTCACGGTTTTTCCTCTGTTAATTATGTGTTTATAAATCATTTCAAACTAAAGCAGCACCATGCCCACCCTTAATTAAACCGTCTCAGTAGTTTACCGTAATTAATAATCTATTTTCGGAATTTATACGAGAATTTTTGAATTTTAGTAAATACTAGAGTCAGTGTCCACCCTGTACACACTCAGCCTTCTTGTAACACTTGTATACATTAGAATCAATTAGAATTTCAATACAGTAGACTGAATAACAATTCATTTTAACTAATACCTATTAGAAATTTTCCTTTTAAAACAAATATAAATCATTTTACCAATTACTGGTACTTGCTAGACATTTAATATCACACTTTAAATATTCTCCTTTCGGTTCTTTTAAATACAATCAAATAATCTCTTCAATTAGCAATACTGACTTGGAATACTCCGCTTCGAATAAAATATTCCGAAATTATTTTGAAGGTTTAGGGATATAAACATTTGAATTTTAGTCATCGTTGTTCTTCAGACTTGTCGAATAGGATATTGAAATGACTTTGAGCAATTGAAATTAATTTGAAATATTTCTTTCAGTGTTTTTCATATATTTTCTCTGATGTTGAATTTTGTTTACTAATAATTTACCATCCAACGAATTTGCACGAATTGCATGTTAAGTAGTTAGTTGATTTATTATTGTATATTGTGAGCTGATTTGGAACGAGTGCACTATGCCCACCCTAAATTAAACCGTCTCAGTAGTTTACCGTAATTAATAATCTATTTTCGGAATTTATACGAGAATTTTTGAATTTTAGTAAATACTAGAGTCAGTGCATCGCGTATTGAAATAATAGCTTCATCCCTAGTTCGTTTATTATTGAATATTTTTACGCGTTTAACTTATGCTTCTCCCCAATTCTCGTCGCGTATTTTATTCAAATTTTCTTATATTCTAGAATCGAAAAAGATACGAATTCGCGATTTTTCTTTTGATTCTTGCGATTTTTCAATTGCATTACGCATTATTGCAATAATTTCTATCGTTACATTTAATTCTAATTGTTTAGCAGCTTTTCTGCTGCTATCGACCCTACATTTTACTGACACTTGTGGAATCGACCCTACATTTTTTTTTTTTACGTGGAGGTAGGCCGACTCTATGTGATGAACAATTGGCAACCAAACGGTGGCTCTCCCTCTACATTCGACGGATAATGTGTACTGGTATTTAATGTAATTTTTTAGCAATTTGTTTTTGTAATTCATCCAAAGCGATATATTATGAAATTAAATTAATCACTCAATAAGTATTAACATTAGATTGTTTCCTCGATATGGCCATGGTGGTCATCAGTGACTGGAGTGCCTCAAATGTTTAGAATAATTAAAATAAAATAAATGTTGTCAACTAAAAATTTTGTACATCATAGCTAGCTAGACATTATTTTTAATTAAAAAAAAAAAATTATAAAGCATACTACTATAATCCTATGTTTAAAATGTATTTTCTTGTGGCCGCCTGACAGCAACCTGTAAATCTGGCGCGACAGTGAACGTGTTAATAAGTAAATGTTGTTCAAATTATATCGTGTTTGATATCATTTTCATCAGAAAAATCTCACCAACATGTTAAAAAAAATTCCAGATGAAAAAAATTAAAATTAAAGAAATTATATTTTTCTATTATGATTTGTGGAGCCGTGAAATCTCGTTAAGGAAACCGATTGGTGTAGCGTTACATGCTTGACTGACTGCGAGGGTGATAACATGGGCGCAGCAAGGACGCAGACCTAGGCGTAGGACCATCTATACTGTCACTTGTAGAATCCAAACTTACTGACTCTTGTAGAGAATTTACTGTATATAGTTTTCCGAGCACTACCTGATTCCCCTATCCCGAGTAGATTCCTTAAATGGTCTGACTCAAAAAGAGGGACAATTATCGGTTTCGCAACAAACATATCGCGATTCGTAACAGTATTGAAAGGAGATTTGCCTATGCTCGTGATGAATTTTGTAATTTAGATCGATATTTCCGATAAAGAAGTAAGCGCCTTCTCGTTTCACAAATTTTTCTCATGTTTCTTTGATGAGATTGTTTATGTCATCGCTACAGAATTTCCTTGGATTTTCATTAAAATGTTTTGAGCTTTCGAAACGAACTTATTGGTGGCTTAATATTTGTGGAATAGCGTTTTATGGGGATACACCATCCTGAGGTGTTTAAAAATCAGTGAAGTTTTTAAGTAAACAAACAAAACAAAATTCTGGATACAACAGGTTTCGTTGTATTTCTGACACTCTTATCTTTCAAATAGAGCAATTAAAGAGATAACGATAATTTTATACTTGGAAGTATAATTATGGTTGCAATAAAAATTTATAACATTCACAAAGTTGATTGGATTGATGAATAACACAATGTATGTACGTTTAATTAGAAAATCTGCTGCTTAACTGAAATAATTAGTATTGAAATTTTGAGGATATTATCGAAAATTAAATGTACATTAATGTTTCAATGTACATATGTAGTTTTAGGATGAAATAATCACTGAATGACTTTTATTTAAACTACATACTCTCTTATATGTCTAGTATCATTCTTAATACTTTTTAATACAAAGTCTTCTTTTCTTCGCATTTCGTTCAAATATAATATTGGATATTTATGAATATTTACGAACTTTCTTCGGTTTTGACAGTTTTTTAATAAACGGATTGATTTATCGTATCCCGCTTCCGTTCAAATTTTTAAACTTAAAAGTGGCGAGTAGAATTAGGTCTCGCAGTATTATTTCGTTTTATTAAAAGTCATAAAAATATGCATTCAGTCTCTTAATTATTTTGCAATAACTTTTTCTACAAACAGTGCATGTTCTTTCGAATAGAATTCACTTCTACGGATTTATAAAAATGTGGAAACGTAAACAAAGGTGAATAATAATAATAAAAAGCAGATATAAAAAATAAAGAAATTCAATCGTATGTTCTTTTGTAACGAGGAAGATTTATGGATTAAAATCCTATCAATCGCAATTTAACATGTACAATGTAGAATACCAACTAAATTAAAATATACTTAACCAGAAAAAATAAAGACGAACACAATTATTATCTTATTCTTTGTAAATCAAACTATTTTTAAGTACTTCGACAAACTAATTGCTTTTAAATTACTTCCCAGTGACAGATGCCTAACTTTCATTCGTTACTAGTATATTTACTAAACATTATTACTAAAATTTAATTAAACTATTATTGATATTGTAATTAAACGAGATTATTATTCAAAAGATTTGAAATGTGAAAGAAAAAAAGGTATAGCTATGTAGAGCAGTAATCGAAATAAAATTTTTCGACTGAAGGAAGGAAGAAGCATCGAACGAACAGAAAGGCAGAGGAGGCGAGCTTCTTCACGGAAGTTTGACTGATAATTAACTAAATTTACCAAGGGTTGCGAGTCAAAGTGTGAAGTCGTGTTCCAAGTCTTTCTGCACTTCGACGCTCCACTACGCTGGTTAATAACAAATGAGCCGAGCTTCGTCCCTTCACTTTTGTTATAATCGGGGACACTTGCTCCCTTACAGTTACTGTCTACCATTCTCTATTATTCAGCAGATTCGTTTGAACCATTCTAAACATCGTTTTGACCTGCTTCCCTTTTTTAATCTTGATATTCCAATTTTTCGAATCGTTCTTTTTCCCCCATAGCTATCTTAGAAACCCCTTTCTTATTCTTATTAAAAAAAAAAAAATGTTAAAAATGTATTTTTTGAGGAAGGTATACTTCAGATAAACTTTCAGGTGTCGTGCACTAATTTAAATACAATAAATAATTATGTTACTGCAATTAAAATACAATTCCAATAACTGTTCAATGATATAATTAACTTTCTAATCTTATATGCTGATTAAAATTTGATACGAACGTAAAATAATAATAGCAGTTGAAATAATTGATCTATTATCTGAATAATATTTAGTCAATTCAGTATTCTTCTAATTAATTATTCAATACACATCGACCTCTGATTAATTAAAAATTTCCTCTAAAAGAACAAGGAATGTTAATCAATGTTAATTTTTGTTTTTTTGAAATTTAATAAAGGACGCAGATGAAAAGCGAAATAGAGTCCTAAATGTTTATTTTATTAATGCTAAATGACGTAAGCATTTTAAAGCATGCACTTCACATAATTATAGTATACGTAAAACAATATGTAATATCGATATTTTTTAAGGATAATTACGTTAATAGTTCACACATCGCTTGACAAGTTGTAAGTGTTTTGATCGCAGGAGACACGAAATGGATAGGTAGTCGTGAGAATTTGTGTTCGCGTAAGTTATTACTATTTCAGATGAAAAACACAGATCTTGACGAAGCGCGAAGCGTCTAAGAGCCACCTAAAGAGAATTTATGAAATTTCGTAATGCAGTATTCTGATTTGTAGAAGCTCCTTCTCGTCCCTAGTCAACTCTTTACCCAGCAATTTTTTGCTTTTAATGCAGAATACGATTAAGTTACCAGAGGAACATCGTTTCACTGGATCCATGCTGCGAAACAAATTACCTACTCTAATTTCGAGAATTTCCAACGCTACGTCATGTCATTTCTTTCCTTTACGTCTATAGCTACCGGTTTCTCCTAGTGTCTTTACTTTTTTCTTGTTTAACAGCGTTTTATATTATAGATAAAATACAAATACATTTATTTATCAAATTCTGCGTATTGTATTGTCAAATTATTACGACAGCGGAATAAAAGAAATACTTGCAGTGCATAAGTGATAATCGCCGTTTTTCATGAAACTTTGGGTAAATGGTACTACTTAAAAAAATATTGGAAGCGTGTTTTTGAAAATCGTGATGAAGTGAAGGTGTGAAAATCGCTAAAAAAAAAAAGAGGATAATAAATGTCCTATTCGGTTTAATATCTCGAAAATGATTAGAGATAGAGGAACGATGTAACTTAACGAATCTTGTATTTTTCAACGACGAAATATTCAAAATACAAAATTACTTGTGACTTTTCATTTTGTTATTATTTTTTATTTTTCAAATTTGTCGTTGACAAATACGAAATTCGCCAATTTACACTACTCCTCTGTCTCTAATAGTTTTAAGTCTCTAATTCCAACTTCGAAGGCGATTTTCACACCTTCAATGTGGACGATTGCCGATAAAAGAAAAATATTTGTCAAATATTTTTTTGAGTACCACGCGTCAAAGTTTCATCAATATTAGTAATTATCACTTGGAGATGTTTTCTTGTAAGGCATAAGTGTATCTAATTTTAATATTTCTAATCCAGCAATCTTTCTGGATTTTACAACAAAAATTTTGTAACGTTTCCGAAAAATAGAACTGTTACTTTCCTATCATATTTTCTTGTTACTTCGACAACGTGCTATCTCTCAGCGTCCCGTCGGAACTCGCATCGAACAATTTGCATTCATACTATTCTCGTTAATGCATATTCTACGAGCAATTTACGATAATTTTGAATAAATCATGGAGAAAGTACATAAATTATGCTATCTTCAACAGTTCACATTTTTATTGTGTATTAATCATACAATTTGTTTCTCATTCGATCGCGTGTTACATGACACATGTGCAATATACTATGAAGCAAGTGTAACATTCAATATGCTTATTTACAACCGTAATTTGAAGGATAAATATTTTCCAGCGTATCATGGTGAATTGGCGATAAACATTTCGATAATTGAATTTGCATAAAAATCGTGGCAACAATTTTTACCGCTGTTCGAGAATGGTAGTTTCGCTAATTTTAGCGAATAATGATCTTAAACAATTAAAAAAGAATGTAATCGAATATTTATTAAGATTTTTATCCTCTCTTCATACGAAATTTATTAGTCGACTTGAAGTACACTTACAGTTTCAAAGTTACTCATCGATACAACCAATAATATTGCAAATATTCTACCTTATGAAATTTTGGTATAGTTGATGGAAGCGACAGAGTGAAATCGTAAATTAAAGCTGTATTATAATAGCTACATTTCTTTGAGATATTAATTTCTTTTATAATTAAAGAACTATTCGTACCGTATTGTTGGTGGAAGCAATATAGCGAGTAAATTAAATTAAAGCATTCAGCGACGATTGATGTAGCCGCAGTCAGGGCTGTACGTATTTGTGAATTGATATTGAACATATTTTCTTAGAATTTTTCATTTAAAATATACAGTATTAAACCTTCGTCGCCTCCTGCCCAATAGTGATTTTCATATTGGTAAAAATTAACCTACTGAATTAAGACGCAAACAAATTTTTTAAATACACTACAATGGAGGAAGCAATTCCGAGTTGACATCGAACGAGCAAGGCTCGAGCTCCTTATCTCCCTTGAATTGCTGCTTTGCCGCTCAAATTCCGTGTACTTTGACGCCTGACGGATTTTGCGATCTCGCCATATCTCTTCCACCGGCTATACTTAATTTACTATTTTCACAAGCAACAGTCTTCATATTTTCCAATAACAATTCTTCTTTTATCGCACAATATTCCTTAGCACTGAATATCGTGGATAGACTTTGTTTTCTGGATTGATCATCCATTTCCCCACTTATCTAAATAAAATGAAATATCCGAAAAATCGATTTTCCACCTGGAAAGTTGAAAGAGAACAGGTGTGTAAAACTAGTTTAGCTTTCCCACAATCTGTCGTTAAAGTGCTTTATCTTCTCTCATGTATGATTTAGTAATAGTACGTTAATTCTATGGTCAATAATATAAGGTATAGCGGAATTATCACTTGTGAATCGATATAAAGCCACGTACTGTTGTTGCAGTATCATAATTGTTATCCATCACGTGGATCTAGCACAAAAATCTTAGGTTTCCACTGTGCCTCTTTCTTGTTTATCGACCAACTTTGCTCGTGTAGTTTGGTCCGTTTTTAAAAATTCAAATCCCCCCCCACATTTTATACAGATAGAAATACACATTTGGTTGGCTATAAAAAATCCGGTCTCGATCAGTATTGTATAAACGGGAATGAGACTACGAGCCGTCGCGAAAATATCATTTTGTGTTCGTCAGCTAATGAAGTAGATGCCTTCATTGATATGAAATTTCACTTACCACGTCCGCTTTACGGCAGTGCTGCTTTATAGCTGTTTAAATTTATGCGAACAGAATGGCGAAAAGCAGACACCAATGAAATAAATTTTATATTTTCGTCGTGACGTTATATCCGTACGTTGTTCGAAAGTATCAGTGTTCTTGTAGAGCCATTTTGGAGTGAGAAATGTAGATTAAAATTGTCTGAAATCTTTGACCAGATTGAAACAAGGAAAATGAATAGTTTGAAACATCTTTCAATATACTTATATTTGTATTTTATAAATCATAAGGTAAAGCCTAAGGTATTTTTATTTGGTGCTAAATTTTGATAAATTTTTTATCTCTGAATAAGGTGCATTGTGATGAATTTAATTAACTATACACAGTTTGAACCTTGTGTACAATCTGAATATTTCCAATAATTAATGTTCATACTTTCTGTTTCAATTTTTTGATTACAAAAATATGCATTCTAGTGTTAGTTAATTATATGTGTTAAGTAATAATGGAAGCCTTGTGCTATTACAAATACTAAGAATTTTTAAAAGAGAGATTGTTAATAGAATAATGAACGATAAGTTTTCGTAAATAATCATTGCTCTTTAATTAATGAGCAGTCTGCTTAGCCTGTAAATTTTACCCTACACATTTTCATTTTTCTTTAACCCTTTGCACTCTGACCTCTTCTCGGGTACATCTTGCAGCAACTCTTACCTTTTTTAGCTTGAAAAATTATAAGCAAGATTCGAAAGACAATATTTGTTTACGTTCTTGATTTTTGCAGTGCCTGAGAAGCACACTTCGAGCATAACGTCAAACATTGTCTATGCCTGGAAGAGTACTTCGAGTGCAAAGTGTTAAAAGATAATCATAAACATTTATTTTATATTATAAAGTAAGATCCTATTCTACTTGGATTCGCTTTTTGTGCTGCAAAATCCTGCTGACACTTCATGTACCTCTTTTTTTTATTAAATTCACAAAGGATCATTTTGTAATTACTTGCAGACTGCTGTTGTATACTGTATTATTCAAATATTCTCAATCCCGCCAATTTTACACTAACAATTTGCACTAATAATTTCTTCCGGGCGTTAGTTTCTAAAGTTCATCAACAACATCCGTTCACAATAAGGTAGTCACAGGAAATATCGTTCGAATGGGATGCAGCAGTAAATTATTTTTTTCCTCAAAATAATCAACAAAGATACGAATAAACAGGGTACAATGTCCTGGAGAGCGGCAGGACCGGAGGACTAAAGTTGGGTAGAACGGCGCGGCCTTCGAAAAAGCCAAATTCTTATCGGCGCATGTCGTGGGTGGCGCGCGAGCAATCCATAAATCATGATGATTCGCTTTATGGTATTTACAGTTAAGCCGAAATTGACGGTTGCTGAGCGTAAAAATCAGTGATTTCGTTACCACTATGTATCGAGGGATAGACACGCTCATTGGCTACGTGCTGTTCCGCCCCCGCAGCCCCGCCAATCAGACCAGCCGCTCTCTCTCATCGATCCAGACCATCTACACTATACTCAGCCGCCATGCTCAACTTGCCCATTCCCCTATCCTTCGTCGACCATATACCGATCTGGACTAAGACTTGGCGAAACAAAACTCTATGCACAAGCAGAAATTGTTGATCAACACTACTCGATAGGGGTTGCTTCTTGTGTTTCTTAACGTCGCGTCGTGCTAGGAAGAAGCCCGAATAGAAGTTTGTTCTGTGAAAAAGATCATACCCCGATCTTTCCATCGTAAAAATTCACCATTCCTTGGTTTTTCTTTGATTGATCATCAGGTATTTTTCAACTTTTATACTTTCAGTTGTGTTTCAGTTTTTCGTACGTTCTGTAAGGGAAATTGTTATGAAGTAGAAGTCTGCTTGTGGTAAACATTGTTTACATTTCTATGGCGAATCTGATGCATTATGCAAACAAAATTGAAACGTAGAAAGTATGAATGTTAATTATTTAAGATATTTGGATTGTACGTAAGGTTTTTGAATTAGTTAATTAAATTCATCGCAGTGCACTTTGTTCAGAAATAAGAAATTTAACAAATTTGATCATGAATTAAAATATTCTTAGCTTTACTTGAATTTGTCTGTTCTTTGTTAAGTTTTAGATGATTGTTTAGTTTCTGAGTTGATTGTTGATAATTGTTTATGTGCTGATTAGTAATAAATAAATTGAACTAGTCGCTGCTTCTAATTTGGATTTATTCGGTAATGTGACATTAGCTGAATCATTGCTGTTTATCGGTGAAATGATACTCTATGATAAGGTATTGTTAATGACTAAACATGTATGAATGACTAGGAAAAGCAAAAAATTGCGTGTAAAGCTAGTAATAACTAAAATTTTCACTCTTCGAGTTATAACTTTGAATTGCGGTATCATACGTGAATTTTGCAAAAGAATTGTTAGTGGTTTTGTGGACATTTAAATTCCAAAACTGTACACCATTAGTTTATTTATATAGAGTTGGATTCATTGTAGATAACATTGTACTTAGACTTTAAAATCGAATTGCTCATTCAAGGCCACAGTTAATTATTCCTTAAACATAAAAATTTCGCCATTATAGTATACCTGGAGAAATTTCATACGCTTTGGATCTCATTTAGTCTGTCATTTAAACTGCAAATTCAAAAGTTATTCAAAAAATAATATTCTTTTGTAATAACTTCTAAATATACAATTATGCAATCAATTTTATAATACATAAAGAGTATTTGATACTAACGTATTATTAGACAATGATAACGAATTTCAGACAACGATGTAACGACAGATATTTGTTATTATTGAACATCGACACGTGCAAATGTGTCAGGCAAAGAATAGCTTTCGGCATAAACTGCAAATGGTTTCCAACGTAAATACAAAATTCATATTTTGCCATTAGTTTCAGTAAAATGTAAACGGGCGGTACATACGCGTACCTATTCTACTGGAAAGTCGAACTACAGTGACAAGCCACAATATTTTTCTGTAGTAACTCTTAAATATGAAATTCTGCAAGCAATTTTTTAATACAAACTTTGCAAATAGTTTCCGATACACATAAAAAAATTCATATTTTCTTATGTTAGAAGCTATGATTACAGTTAATACTTCGTTTCCGTAGCTTTTGCAACAATTATTGTTGCAAAATATTCTTATGAAACTTTTGTCCATTCGTCCTTTAAAGAATACGACAGTTCACTTTTTTCCTATGTTTCATGTTTTTATCCAATTTTTCCCATATATGTTCGCAGCTGATTGAGCGGACCACAATAAAGTTTGCATATTTTTTACACTCAGTCTTTGACCATCTTTGCGGTACATGTCGGGTCATTTTCATGTTGAAAAATTCAATTAGGTGGCATATTTTCTTCAGCATATGGCAACATCTTCACTTTTAATATATTTTACGCCTAATATAATGAGTTGCTAATTTAATTAATATATATTTCGTTAATATATAAATACCAAAATAAACATAAAGAAGAATAATGTAAAGAGATATTTAGAAATAAATAGGAATAGTAACATTTTATGCTTTTCCTCAATTCAGTTTGGAAATGTTTTACTCCTGGTATGCGTACACATAATGTAAAGATTTTTGGAAATTTTTTGAACACACATTTTTATGCCTCCATATATTTTTTAAAAAGAAACTGTAAAAGTTGCTTGGAATTCTTTTGTACAGTAGGCTGATGTAATTAATATTTCATGTGATTTGCCCTCTCTAAATTATTTATGAAATAATTTGAGAAATAATAAAAATATTGATAAAGTTAGTGTAGTGAAAGCATTTATGTGATCTTACAAGAGAACATCTCTAAGTGATAATTACCGATATTGGTGAAACTTTGGTATATGGTAGTATTCAAAAAATATTTGACACGTATTTTCTTTTTATCTCTCAATTGTCCATATTGAAAGGGTGAAAATCGCCGTCAAAGATGAGGGCAATAAACATATTTGATCAAAATTTCATATTGAAAAATGCAAAATTCTTCGATTTACACTATTCTCCTATCTGTAATAATTTTCGAGATATTGAACTGTTAGGTGTACAAATTAATTCGATGCCTCTTTTTACAAAGTCTTGATGACATCGTTGACTCAAAATTGCCATACTTTTTCAGAGAGGAAATTCCTCAGTTTCCAGATAAATAGGAAAAGGTCATTTGAAATAATGGAGATTATTTTGAACATTAAAATTGTGTTTGATTTTTTGTAAATAATTATCTATAATAAGTTTATGAATTAAGATTTTCACTCCATCGCTGTAGACGATTGTCAATAGAAAAAAATACGTATCAAATATTTTTTTGAGAACTACTGTATACCAAAAATTCACGAAAATCGGTGATTATCACCTTGGAATGTTTCCTTGTTAGATCTGCTTGTATTTCTCAAGCGAAGAAAATCGATATGTTAGTTAATTTATAATGTACTTATAATGTTATTTAACAATTTCAGCACAACTATAAATCAATTACTGAAACGTTATGCAAATTAAATCACATTGCTCTCGATTCAACAAAACAGATCTACGAGAATAGTTAGAGTTCACGAAATACAGGAAGCAATGGATAATTCAAGTGAAAGTATCAAGCACTCATACTTCCCCATACTTATTTCAAAAGTAAGCAGTCTAAGATTCTTTTTTAGGACAATATTGCTTATTTAGCCTCTAAAGAAATTTAATTGGTTCGGTATAATTTCGCTTGCCTGCTTTAAGATTAAAGCTTGAAAGCCGTTTCACCGTCAACGTCAACGTAAAGAATCGCGAAAGAATAGAGTATTTTTATCTCAGGGATGTATAATTGATAACTAACCATTATATCGGAGAAAATATATTTGTTTCACAAACATAATTGAACTTTTCCTGAATGAACTCTTGTGTTTTATTAACAGTGTTCAACAGATATTAGAAAATCACTTTTCAAGCAGTACAAATAATGTATTCCTCTTAATTAACGAAAATAACATTTCTCGTGTTCGTTGACCAAATTTCAAGATTGATGTCTAATATTTACGACAGAAGGAAATTAAACGACGGAGTCCGTTAACGTCGAAGAAGATTATGACAAATAAAGTTTATCTTCATTTGAAGAATATAATCGGAGACAAGTGAAGTGTGAAGTAGAAAGGGGTATAAATGTCGTGGACCTTTCTCATTCTGCTATGTAATGGAGAATAAGTATGATATGAAAAATGACGAGCAACCCTTTCGCTATTAAAAACAGGATACATTAATTTCAAGCAATACTGAATTTTTCTGTGTCTTTTCTGAAAATTCTTATCCGTAATAGCTATTATATTCTTTTTCAACACATCCTTTAATTGATGTTATTCGTTGAATATACAGGGTGGGCCACGTAAAACAGGACACCTAATTATCTTCTTTAGCTATGGTGGTACGAGAAAACTTTTGGATCTAATTTAAATGGTTTCAAAGGGTAAATAAGATGGAAGACAAATTTTTTCGTCTTTTTCCCAAGAACGTACATATATATGTTTTTCTACTGTATATTATAGCAGCCATTGATATGCATTTAAACATGAATAATAATATGACCTTAACATGATCTTGGACTCCAAACTTTTAAATCAAGTGTGAAACTTCCTTTCATTTTTTGCCATTTCTTCCATCAAAAGATTTTTCTTCCATCTTATTCATCCTTCGAAATCATTTAAATTACGTATAAAAATTTTCTCGTATCACCATAGCTAGAGAAGATCATTATATGGCCTACTGTATACATATATTTATCCAACGTAAGACGATTTATTTTTAATTAATTCCTTATGTTTATGAATTTTTGTCAATTTTATTTCTTCCAAATTTTCGTATTGAGAATTTTTCGCGTACGAACAATATCGTTCACTATTAATTGCATATACTTGGGTGTCGATAAATTCTAACAGTGATTGTACAATCTCCTGCATTGTAATTATCTTTTCCATTAAACTATGTAAGTTGGAATAATTTCTTTTCTTTCTAATCTTTTCAACAATATCCTATTATTTATTACGCAAATCATTACGAAGTGGCCAGTGCGACATTTCGCACGAAAGTCTCGCAGCTGCAATGAATTGTTCTTAAGTATGATGGAGCGATATTCTTGCGTAATCGTTTCTCATCCATCATAGAGTAGTTGACAAGAGCGGGTGTAGATTTCCCATACGAAAGGATAAATTTTGTTGTCGATCTAATACTTATTGCGTGCTTCATAAATGAATGATCGAGAGATAATGAAAATATAGACATTTTGTAAATTAAGTTCGCCGCGTAGGAAACTACGTTTCATAGATGCAGCTTCGTTTAAATTGCTTTCTAATGGAATTATAATATTGTAATGCACAGAAAATGAATTATTTTTATCACAAGCTTCTTTAGCTTTCCATATTATTGCATTAACAGAGGAAAAGAAACAATTCGAACGGTGTTTGAAACATTTCTGATATAATTAACAATAAAGGAGATACTTTGGTGTTCGGCCTTAGCTGAGGCACCCGGTATATGAAGAATACACGAAACTGACAATGAAGATGTCTATTAACCCTTTGCACTCGAGTGGCGACTGAGAAGCGGCATTATTATTTACCACTTGGTAAAAAATTGATTTCACAGGGCAACAGGTTTATAAGCCTCCCATAAATGTCTAAGCAGCGAAATTATTCGACAGAACCAATCTTTAATGAACTGTTACAAGGCCTTGTACAATATAAAATTACATTAACATTGAAATAAAACAGTTACATTTGTTAATACATCTATGGTTTATTTCTCTGTTAATTTTAAAAGATCTCAATTTTTTGACACACAACCTCTAATTTGCTATAGTAAAAGGATCTTCGAGTACAAAGGGTTAATATACACCTAATAATTTAAGTGTGCGGAAGTATAAAAGCATCATTCATTAATGCGTTTAAATTTAGTACGCATCATGTTGTCCGTGTAAATATCCATCTGACAGAAACATTTAAACGCTGACTAAATTTGAGCACGTGTATACGCGCGAGAAAAGCCCGGAATCGGGATAAAAAATACGCGAGATTTGAAGGAATACGCGACAAGAGTCCCGTACTAATCATCAAAAGTGATTATCTACGTTAGTTCTATCTAGTTAACACGCAGCCTCGTCATTACTGCGGCCGCAGTAACAACCGTATATGGCGATGGCGGAGTTCCTCTAATGGAGGTCCGCTTCTACCTTCTCAGCTCCGCGCACCCATCCGTGCAACCCCATCTACGCGACCACCCTCACGACTAAATTCGCCGCCTCTGTCCTTCTCTAATTCACTCTTCGCCCCCTTCGTTTCTCCATACTTTTACACGCTTTCTACCCTCTCTCGTTTTATGCCCTCTCTTTGCTGTTTCCCATCTTTATTTATCTCTCTTTTCTTTCTCTTCTTTTTTTAATTTTTGTTTCGCCCGCGTTCTCCATGCTCTCGCTGTTGCTGTTCGTCGGTTTCACTGTTTTATCCGGTTTTTCTCTCGTTGTTCACTTTCCTGTGTTTATTCGCTCACCGGTGCGTTTCCACTCTTCCTTCTGTCGCTTTCGATGTACACTGTGTACAAGGTGGTCCACGTGAAAAGGGACCTTTTGGTACCTTTCGACGAGCCGATGTCAAAGAACGTGTTATGGATCGCTGAAACATTTCTGTTCGATGTTGTTGTGGTCAATGGTATTTTTGTAATAATTGTATTAGGTCGTCCTGTAAGTTCGTGTCGAATTTTATAATTTAAATCGATGTTTCTAACGAATTTTTAAATTTAGTAAAACCCCTTCTTGTTTCATAAATGGTTCCTATTTTTGTTTCTTTTTTAGACCATCATGTTGTCACTATAGAATTTCCTTGGATTTTCATTAAAATACTTTTCGCTTCCAGCACGAACTTATGGGATGACCTAATATTATACTTGAAGGTGCATATAGTTACTTTGACTGTAGTTTCGAGAGTATCGTTCTTAAGTACTGTAAGAAATATATATACATATGTACAGAGTGTACCAAAAGTTAGTCTCATACTTTAATTGGCTACCATTTTGATACGACGCACTTCTGTCGTTCGACAGTTGTGGAGCAGAGAGGTACATGGAAAATTGATTATGGAGCGCTACACAATTCAAGAACTTGCGTTTATCGTAGAAATTTGTATGGCAAAGCAGTGTTATATAGCTAATGTTACGTATAAGAAAATTACGAAGAAAATTCGATCGAAATCGCGTACCTGATTATAAAATGGGAGTTTGGTACTGTAGCAGCTAGACCACATTCCGACTGTTCTCGAACCGAAAACTCGGAGAAAAATATTCGAAACGTGCCCGATAGAGTTGAACGACACATGTTGCGAAATTTCTTATCATGCGAAGTGGACGAGTTGGGTCTAGAAATCATGTGGTTCTAACAGTACGACATGTAATGCGAAACACTTTCTGAAAGATATTTCCAGACCATTGGAACTCCAAGAGACAGTCTCTGATTTTTTTCTTTGGAATTTCTCAAAGAGCAAGGTCTATGCTAATAAACCAACAACAATTCGAAACTTAAAAAGACATTCACGAAGAAATTAACACGACTACCGCGAACACCTTAAGAAATGTCGTGCAAAATGCATTTCAAATTGCTCGAATTTGTGTCGTGAATATCGTTTTCCATGTTTAACACTCAATCTTCAATAATTAGTATACATAAACAAATTGACACTCTTTTATTTCTTTTAGAAGTTACTTAAAGGTAAAATATGAGACTAATTTTTAGGACACCCTGTAGTCCACTCCACCTCTTAATTGCAGAAAAATAAATGATATTTACCACAAAATACATATAAAGAAATAAATATTGTAGTAAGTGAACAAATAATAATCTAACTGGAATAAAAGAACAAATGCAAGCCTAAATTGTATTATCAACATCATTGTTCTGTAAGCTAGGTTCCATAAGAATTTCCCTTCAAAGTGTTGTGTAGTATCAACATGTATTTTAAACAACAAATTACTAAGAATTTTCGTATAATCACATACGTGTTCACAAGAGAAAAATCGCGCAACAGCAATTTTAATTCGTAATATTTGAACAGTTGAAAAAGAAACGAAAAAACGATTACACCGCAAAGTATATATGTTAATCTCCATAATAATTGAGAAAAAGCATGTTCTTAAAACACACGTCGCTGTACCGTTTGATCTCATCGCATTAACATATTTTTTCCAAGCTTCAACCACCCGAAGACATTAACGCTTTCCGTTTCCAACGGAGACCACCCTATGCAGCAAGAGCTGTTCGTCATTTGTCCCGCCTCGTCCTTATCCCTTTCAAGTTGGCCGAGTGGTGCACCAGCACTTTCGTCTGATTCTCGTTCCAGCTCTCAAGCCCGATGTTTCACGTCATTTCAGTTGGTCGTAATGTCTCGCGCCCCCCATTTTCCATTTTCGGTGCTCGGTGTTCTTCAGCGACGCCTCGCGCCTGGCACCGCTGCCACGGAGGAAACTACTTTCCGGGCCTCAGTCGCCGGGGGCAATTATTGAAATAGAATCTTCTGGCCGCAGTCTTGACTTCGTTGCTGGTAAATTAGAAAGCTCTGATTGTCGCGTTGCCATTAAACGACCTTTACTCCTTGTCTTCTTTTCTTCTTTTTTTAAACCAAAGCCGCGTGACGATTATCAGATTTGTGTTTTGCTTTAATCGAATCGTTACGATCAATTTTTGTTTTTTTTTTTTTGCTCTGCGGTAAATTAAACGTGGAATTTGTCGATTTTCCTTGAATATAAAATATGCAGGTATGTTGCAGCAATTGAAACTGAGCGGATAGGAAAGAAAAATGGCTATTTTATTTGAAGCTGGTAATAAGAAAATTTGTAATTAAGAGTAATTTGTATACAGGGTGTGCCAGGTTTTTTAAATCAAACTTTGTCAGTATGGGTATAAGTAAGGGAAAAATGTTATATAAATATAGGTTGTCTGAAGATTTATTAAAAAGTTATAACAATAATACGAAATACTCCTATAATGTTATGTTTCATTTCATTTGGTATCAGCAAATGAATTATTAATAGCGTACTAAAATTTATTAATATTATTAATTTCATAATAGTACTTCGTAACTGTAAATACTACTGATATTTAGTCAATATTGAAGAACTGATTAAAATATTCAAATAATTGGAAGATCAATGTCCTCTATCCAACGATTCATAAAGTATTCTGTTAATTAAATAGGATGATAAAACTAAGGATGAAAAGCGTCAATATGCAGTGCACATAGGTATTGCAATATTTAACGTTCTTATGAAACTATTTGAGCGACTAATCTTCTAATTACTATTTCAAAAGCTTTATCCCAGTGTAATATGTATTTAAACGTAATTTCCTTTAGTACTTATTTTTCACTCCAGTAGAGAACATGAAATATCTCGTAGCAATGATTTGGAAAGGACAATTTTACTTTGCATTCACCGTGTTCCTGCTTCGAACTTAACTTTATCGGCACTATACTAAGCGCACTTGACTCTTTGATGAAAAGGTCAAACTTTTATCCACGTGTCAGACTTGATAGTTATTTTATCGACTTTAGCTATCACCCGGGGCTTCTCATGCATTCATTCCACCGCAAAAATCACGTTGACCCGCGTCGCTGTTGAATAAGTTACGCGAAAATACAGGTATTATTGAATTCTATCGCGTACTGTTTTGTAAAAGAGAGAGAGAAAAAAAAAATAACGTCTCGACATCAGAAAGCAGTTTGCAAACGTTAAGCTTGCTTTTTAAAGCTTACGCGTATGAAGTATTCGTATTGTTCTTTCTGCGCTGAAAAGAATCTTTGTTGGCGAAATAAATGGGGGCGGAAAAAAGGCAAATTAAATTCACGGCATTTAAAGATTCCATTGTTGAACTGCTATAATGTTATTTTGCTGGAAAAACACGAAGCCGTGTATTCTCTACGAGAGGCATTTTAATTCTCATGGAACGATTTATTTTCTAATTCAACAATAACCAGCGTGGCAAAACTTTTCAATTGATTCGAAAACAATGACGAACAAACGAGGTTTTATTGCACGCTCGAAGAACAGGATTGTCACAATTGTATTATAGCAGCTAATTACTAAATCGTTATCAAATACGTATATATTGTATAGATACCTACTTAAATTATACTTCTTTCGTCACTTTTCCGATATATTTTCAATAGGACCAGTGCTTTTAAACGATAACTGAATACTTTAATTTCTCAGTATTCCAGATTCAAAGTGACAGGAGTCCGGTATATATTTACGCGAGAAAAAGAAAAAGTTACAATATTGTAAAAATATTAAGTTCTAGTCAGGTTTACTCGATAAAATTAAAAAAACAATAAGGTATATTTTTAAGCAACAATAGAAATATTGAAACACACTATAACAAGTGTCGCAATGTTGCTATTCTTTAATTCTCAAACAAAACTTAAATACTCTGTACTCTTTCTAATATTCTCGCTTCGGATTGTCGACTCTAAACTCTGACTCTTACTACTTACCAACTTAGTAGTACGTCTACCTTGCGCGCACCTCTTTCACACTCCTTCTCCTCGCAACCGCACATTCTCTCTCGTTTCGTTTCTCTATTCTTAACAGACATTCGGTCACGTCTACTCAACACTGCGAGCGATCGTGCAGCCTTCTTTCACACGATAATCTGCCGTGGAACAAATATAGCCAGATAGGAAAATCGGTCAGGAGTCGAAGTAAAAATGTTTCGAGTATTCTAAGGGAATTGATATACAGTGACTCTTACTAATATTCGGACACTCTTCAGAACGGTGTAACGTTTTTAAAATTGGACTTAACGACTTGAGATTTTTGGAGAAGTTAGAAAGATTGGTATACTAGATGACGTGTGTAAGAATTTTTGAAAAAATTGCAATTTATGGAAATCGCGAAGAAAATTGTAAACTTTTTTACCTGAGCTTGTAATGAAAATTTAAAACATACGTTTTGTAGATTTATGTCAATTATACACATGGTGAAAATTTCTGTGCACCTTGTCTTCGTTTTCACCTGTATTCTGCTTCAACTTTTATTGCTTCATCAATGGTTACCATTTGCGTTGTTTTTTTTTTTTTTAATTTCACTAAACAGTTGATCTGGTTTATGATGTGTCAGGAATAAAGGAAACTTCAAATATTGAGGAGATCTTTCAAAATTAACAAAGCAATAAACCATGCATATATTAACAGATGTAACTGTTTTATTTCAATATTAATGTATTTTTATATTATGCAAGGCCTTGTAACAGTTTACTAAAAATTGGTTCTATATTTTTACACAAATATGTTGGTTCTAACACAAAATAATAGAACAAATATGAGGGTGAGTCAGTAAGTAAGTTACACCTTTCCTCTAAAAAAAAAAAGTACGAACGAATGAAAAAACTCTCCTTTTTAATTGAGGAATTAATTGTCCCCTTAGGCATAAATTCAGCGAAAATTACGCTTTGTGAATCGAGAACAGCGAGGAGAGGCGTAACTTACTTATCGATTTCCGCTCGTACAATGTTGTTAAAAGAGAACATACGCAAGTTTTGACAAAATGTCTACAGTTAGAGTACAGAGGGAATTCAGTCACGGTAATCTTTTCCTGCATAAGTTTTATTCGTATTCTTATTACCTACATTTCTCGCAGCGAATAAATATTTCAAAATAGCTTTTAACCCTGCACTTGGTTGATCCTGTGTCAACCAATGTCTGATCTTAAAACGAGCTTGTGACACTCGTGCGAGCGTACACGTCAAATATATGCTAACGATGGAAAGCTTGAATATTTCACGGTTTATACGCGCTAGCCACGTACCGAATAATAAGCAAAATCAAATTGCCTGCCAGTCTGCTCATCAATAGTTCATCATTTTTGCAGACGTTCCGCTCGTTACAGACTACGAGCCTGTTTGCAGGTCGAACCCTTTATCGAGTAATGCTGTTTTCAAAGACGCAACCCGCTTTCCATATGTCCATCTGTTTTCGATATTATCGTATCTGCGAGAAATTCTGTGATTTAGATGTTCCTCTGATAGCTTACTTTCATTACGCCTTAATTAGTACAATTTGTATGTTCACTTTTTAGAAATTGGTGAAGATATTTTTACAAATACGACACAAAGATTGCCTTCCTTAAAATTGATGTATAAATAACAGGGATTGAAGTACAAATATCATAAAATATAATATAAATATTCTTATGAAAAATATAATATTAAATTAATTATATTTTTATCAAATGTATCATTAAATATTAAACTTGAAAGCTTATAAGCTGTTTAATCCACAAACTGCATAACATACTGCTAATATTTGAAACTACAAATTACTATACTTGCAGATAAATGTGCTAAATTTGTTAAACTTATGGAATAATGTAATATTTAAATAATTTTAATCGATACGTGCTTTTTGTGCTGTCATCGTTGCACTTTGAACGATTCGTTATCAGTTACCAAGTATGTATGTTTTCATTAATTTAATAGCATGGTCTTACAAGGCATAAAAAACCGTTAAATTTTTATTATTAACATTTTTTTACATCTACTATAGTTTTAAAGATATACAGGGTAATAAGGTAGCACTTATCTTCATTCAAGGACTGTTTTCACCCCGAAGAACTGAAAAGGGGCAAAAAAAGCCTCTTGAGGTCCTCCACAAACCTAAAGTTTAAAAAAAAATCAGAATTTTCCGAATACCGAAGTTCCCTTGTTAGGTGCACGGTCAAAAAATGAATCACAAGTCAAGAGGTTAAACTACCAACCAAAAAAAAAAAAAACCGAAACCAGTAGAGAAAAGGTATAAAATTATGTATCACTGGGAAAGTCTTCCGCGCGAACGGCAGATCGATACGTCCAGCCGAAACGAGCCGTGTTATTGACCCACTTGTAAAAACAAAATAGGGTGCTGTCCGGGGTTTGTCCATTTGTAGTAGACAGGGCCGGGGCAAGTGAGAAATAATTCGAGCGCCAAACGACACGTAAATTCGGTGGGCTAGTAATTGCAATAGTAGTAATGCACTTAAGGAAGGATGAGAGCAAACAACAGCGGGTAGCAGGTCGGTCACGTGGCCTGGCACGCGACGGCACGTGGCGGCGACAGCCAACTGTAGCTTGTGTGTCGTGTTGTGTCCAAGGATAGGAAACTTTTCGTAATGCGAGGATCTCGTGGGGTAGAGTGGCGGAGGCAGCAGCTAGTTCGAGAACGGGACGTGTCTTTATGGGGCAACTGCTACATCTTTCGGGAGCACGGAAGGGCGGCCAATATCCCACCGGGGAGATGAGCGCATTAAGAAAATTGAAACGTCGATTTGTCCTCGAAACTCGGTCTGACGATAATCTCATTAAGACGTTAGAAGTGGGTAGGGGAGGAGGCCCGACACGCTGGGAGAATACACGGCCGTGAAAGACATCGCACGGTCGATATTGCTTTAACCAGAGATGATGCTAATTTCAGCGGACGTAGCCTACACCATCCAACGGAAGGATCTCCCTCTGTCCGGAGAGAAGAAACTTCCATTTATAAAGCGTCATACCGGGTTGCTTTCTCATTGCCTTTAAGACCAAGTTAGGTGGCTGTGATTTATGAGATCGTGGTCTGATAGATATCGTGGCTTCCCTCAAACGCGAGTCGTAAAGATTGAACTCCCGGTATCGGGGCACGATAGGAACGTTCACCTGAATGCTGATTTGGTTAGTACCAGCGTGCATATATATATGTGCGTGTATGTGTATGTATACTGTATACGCACATGAATGTCTTCATTTCGGGATAATTTATTTGTTAAAAAATTGTTCAGGTGTTTGAAAACATGGTAGCCTGTTGGGGATAGATCTAGCGAATAGTGGAGGATGTTGCAAAATTTGAATAATTTTTCTTTCGTCCTATCCCGCCTCCCTCTTGGCTCATTTTCCAATGAAAAATCACCAATTTTGAATTGTACACACAAACGTTGAAGCGTCCTAATATTTACATAACCTGAGTTTTCAAGTTAACGTATGTAAAAAATACGATAGTGTAGCTAGGAAAATAAGGTGATCAAAGAGAATTGAGGAAAATAAATGAAGCATGAAAAAAAATCTAAAAAGTGCCTAATGCGACAATGTTGAATGTCTAATTTATATAAAATGCATAATGCCTTATTTAAAGTGATAAACATCTTTCTGAGGATTAAAGCCATTAAAAAGCATAATTCTTTAAATATTTTCTCAGATTATAGTTACGGTGAACATCCGTTATAATAACACTTGCATTTGTGAATTAAATGAAAAGATGTTTCATATTTGTTGACGTAGAATGAGTGTTCAACAAAATTAGCGATTAAATTATAAAGACCTGCGTATACTTTGAATGGCCCTTAAAATTCTCGGAAAGAAATCAATAAAAGTGGAATATCGTCGGTAACGTAATACACAAGCTATATTTGTCTTTAGAAACTAATGTCTTACATCGTGTAGGCAAGGCCAAACGTTGCTCTGACTATAAGCATAGTACACAGAAGTATGAAGTAACGTCGATCCTATAATTTGAGAAAATAATTCTTGGGCGAAAAGTATCGTGATATATACTTAAGTTTCATTAAGTTTTCAAGTTTATGTTTAGGTCTATTTCGTGAATATTTTCCCCTGCATTATGCTAATGTAGTGGGGTATTTTCGTAATTATGGAAAAAGGAATTTTTATATTTTCTATATTTTTTTAAGAGAATGTTTCATCACTAGGAAGGTGACAGTTAATTTAAGTTGTAAACTATTCTGAAAAGGTAATAAAAGTGTAAATGATTTCTCTTAAAATTGACGAATTTCGTATATTAACAGAACATTAATCACAGGTAGAAAATGAAAGAATAATGGAAAGTATTAGTTTTATACAATTTCAAGTGCAAAATACCACGTCTATTGAGATTTCATTCAAAGGACTATTTCAAAGGAATTTTCTTTAAAGGATAAATGTATATTTATCAATAAAGAAATAACATAAATATGCAATCTTCACAATATAACCTCCAAAATCAGTACCATAAACAATGGCATCCACTGAGCAGCATATTTGCATTCAACAAAAAATTCTCTCTCATGCGGCGTATTCGCCAAACATAGCCACATCTGATTTTCACCTGTTTAGATCTCCACAACATTACTTAGCACATACACACTTTAGAACATTTGAAGACGTCCAAAAATGCCTATATGAATTTTTTGCCTCAAAGCCACCAAGTTTTTATCGCAACGGGGTCCGCAAGTTGCCAGAAAAGTGGCGTAAGGTCATTGATACAATGGCGAATATTTCAATGATTTTTTAAAATAAAACTTTCATTCTACCCAAAAGTCGGAAAGAATTAATTTCTACGCCTAATATACGATATGGCCTCCAAAATTCCCTAAAAAGTCTTTAAAATAATATCCAACCTACTCTGTAACAATACAGTAGAAGAATATAGGACATAATGTAAAACACAAAATATTCCAGCGAAACAGAATAGAAAACTAAATCCGTTTAATCGATCGTGTGTAAGAGAAAAAAAAATGGGACAGCAAGGGGTGCCGACGAACTCCTTCCGGCAAACATTGGCAACACGAATAATTGTCAATAAGCGGCACAGTATGCTGTTTTGTTTGTAGAATGACACATATCGGACGTGGATGTTTGCTCTGCCCACGCATTCTGGTTCTTACCCATGTGTTGCCGTGCTCTCGAGCAGGTGTACGTCTGCCCCTCTGTCCCGACCACGCTTCCTCCCTCTCTGTCAAGATACAATCGTGGCATAAACATATGGTCATAATAATAGACTCTTGATTTTGACGAGGGGCGCTCCCTTTGAGTGTCCCGTGATTGTTTCTGTAGTGCTTAAACGTAAAAAACGTACGGATGTTCTCGCGTTAGGCGGGGATCACTTGATGGATAAAAAATAGATTTCAATCGAGAAGAGTCACCCAGCACTTGCAGGGGAAGTTCGGCAACCGGGAAATTTCAAAAAAAATTTGAAACTTTGCAGAAATGTAGTTCAAGCGATGTTAATAACGAAACCATTTTTTTGTTTCGGCAATGAAATAGGAAACAACCCCTTAAAGAAATAGTGAGCGAATATTTGCAGAACCGCAGATGATATGGAAAAAAAATTTAATTTAAATTTGTGTGGTTTTTGATATGTTGTATTGTGGTGGTTAGAGAATTTTCGAAAAAAGTGGTTGGGGTAAATTTTGAGAAAAGCAAAATTCGTTGCCCCTCTAAATAATAATAATCATGTACTTTCGTTCACTTTTCGTCCATCACATGATTTACTCATTGTATCCATTCATCTTTTGACGTCTATTCCATCCCCTTTCTCATTCTCTTATTCACTGTTAATTGAGCCGCTCATTTGCTAAATCGGCTAACTCCACAAAACAAAAAGTAGTGAAGATTGATGAAATTGTATACATCAAATATAAACATTAATATTAATACCTTTTATACGGTTGCATTAAAAAATTACTTAGCTAAATTCTTCTAAGAGTTTTAATTACATTATTACAACGATTTATTTCAGAGTATGGAGTTAATCACGTTGGCTTCTGAAATAAATTATCCATTGTTCAACAGCCATACAAACTTTTGTCATTCAGTGGTGTCAAGCCTAATAATTACCGAAACTTATATTAAATATAAAAAGATAAGTATCCATCAAGTGCTTCGGCACTAAAATTTCAAAAAAATTCCAAAAGTAGAGTTAACCACTTTGGCCTGTGAACGGTTCACTTACCAACTACCATCGAGACGAACTTAAAACGTCAAATCTTACACTTAAATTATACCCATAACATAGAAATACGTAATATAAAGTATTTACAACAGCAAGTGGCAAATAGCAG
>NW_017100342.1:608105-636929 GCF_001263275.1 Habropoda laboriosa | reverse complement strand
TGGTTATACTTCGCACGACGTAAAATATATCGAGAAGCGGTATCCTTATCCGAGAAGCGGTACACGTGTGAGCTGTATGTATCTCGTTGTACATAGGCCAGGGGATGGGACACGTACGTGTACAGGGTGCCATTCCGTCTGCGGAAAGGGGATCGAGCTAACGGAGTAGACACAAGTACGGACCATTCCCCATCCGAACTCCATCGGAAGTCGGCAGTTCCGGCGTTTAAGAGTTCGGTCACGTACACCTTCGCCCCGCTCCAGAACGTACACACCACGGAATTGCTTATGTTTTATAATCGTCTACGACCAACCCGACGCGCCATCGAACTGTGTGTGTGTGTGTGTGATCGTGTACGGATGATTACACTGATAGTGGGAAAATATTTTCGTGCGAGAGTATCGTGAGGTTTAATCAGTCAAGTGCTGTATTCCGTGATCGTTGCTACCTTTACAGTTACAGTACAATCAACATGTTTCGTAGATACGTAGTTAGGTATGATTAGGTTTGCTATTCATGTCAGTTTCAAAGTTTTATCGCTACTTGTGTCAATTTGCACGTTTCTGAATTACTCGTGCTTTATATTTTTTTGTATATGCTTTATACTTTTTTCATTAACCCTCGTAAGACGAATACAGGGTCATTTTGACTCAACAGCGATAAAGTCAGGCGGTTCAGATTGCGTTTGGTACAGGAAACACACGTATTTTACGTATCAAATGTAAATAAACAAGAAAAACATAAAATATATATATATATACATATACATATATATATATACAGTAGAGAGTCAGTTATCTGAACCAATTGGGACTGATGTGGTTCGAAAAATCGAATTCTTCGGATAATCAAACAGTTCACTTAATGAAACATATGCATGTACTTGCCCAGTTTATAACTACAGGAATGAAGTCTAAAATTACTTAGAGATGAAAATATAAAAAAAAAATGCTTTGAAGTAACAATATACATTTATTAAGAAAGTTTATTTCTTACTCATCAGTCGGTACCGCTATACCATAAGTTTGTTTACTCCTCGAACCGATGGTTCGGATAATCGGGGTTCGGATAACTGACGCTCTACTGCAGTTGAAAGTATGCATATTTATACAGAATTCCTTCTTGAAATCCGTGCACGATAGAAATTTTGCTATGACCATTTTCTAAAACCATTCGTCTTGCGAGGGTTAAAGATAGTAGATTTAGTTAAACGAATCTGTACTATGAAAGATTATCGTACAGTCTGCTGTAATGGAATCTTTACTAGAATATGTTTATTCTTGGTACAAAAGCTTTTACCTGACAAAACCGTCAGATGTAAATCTCCTGGACTTGAGATGTTCAAGTAGGTTGTTTTTTAAATAACGAGTTGATTATAAGCTTTTATTATAAATAGGGAATACGTCAAGTTCTCTGAAGAATACAAAATCTTGGTTAAAATATAACTGTAATATTTTGCACAGAGAAAGTAATTATTTCGATTTGAACTGTAAAAATGATGCTTTGTGGACGATCAAAACATCTTGAAACTGAAACATTTTCTCCTTTTACAATTCGAATGAGTATCGAGTTGTCTATTTAGTCAATTCATAATATGTACAGTACTACATTGTTGACGATCTATCTATAACAGGAAATTTGCATTTTGCAGAGCATATTCGATCAATTTCCTGTCAGGCTATAAGTACAATCAAATGGCTAACAATTTAACCATCGCATTTTTGATACTTCGTTCGACTATATTTGTAAATGCTACGTCCTCATCGAGCTGCAAAAAATGTTCCATCGTTTCATTTTTTAAGGACATGGATCTAACCAGATTTTTTCGTTACGTTCGTATTGGAGATTTAAATTGATATTCCTTGCTTTGTTTTCTATAGCGTTATTCGTGCACGATATTTTTTTCTTTTTATTTTTTAAACGCATATGCGGCAGCTTAGACGACTGGAATGCTTGTTGTAGCGAATAAGTGACGATGCCAAAGTGAATAAGAAATGTACAAGCAGAATCGAATATTTCAATGTCCATAACGTTCTTCCCTTTGAGCAACATCATCGGTTTACTGGTAAAACATACTAAATCGACATATATTGTTTTTTCAGAAATTGTGTTCAGGTACTTTGTTGCTTGTAATTAATAACACTATTGATACTTATAACATGTTTACTCGAGAAATGGAAATTAATCATGCTGTCACTATAATAGAGTCACGATAGATAAAATACTGTAACCAATTTCAGAAATTGAATTAAAAATTTTTGTTTTACATGAGATACTTAGATCTACAATAAATGACTTAATTTGGTACAAAAATCCTTTATGACTTACAATTACTGTATGTTACCAGTATGTAAGGTGACAATTTTTATCTTTTTTCACCATAAATAAAAACAAGCATTCTTTCACTTAGTGTGCTTTACCAGTATATCCACGAAATGCAACATAATATTACAACAATATACTACAATTTCCAGTATTTAATAGAAAAAAAAGTTACTCGGTACATTGTGACCAAATTTCTAAATCCGACTTCATTTACAAGCCTTGATACCATATTTTCACTCAAATCTAGCAACTGCTATTTCCTTATACACTTAAAAACAAAAAAAAAAAAAAAACGGTAAACACGACGTACATACATTGCCACAACCTGTTACATCCAGCCCGAAATTAATCAAAGAAGAATTAGCAGCGGTCGTTTGTCTCTTTGCGTTTAAAGACCCTCCGGAAGCCGCCGACAGCTCTTGTAAATCAACGAGTCTTTCGTTTCGTCGTTTCCCGACGAGTTCCTAATATATCGTACACGTCTGTACGCGAATGTGTATACATTCGTTCAATCACAGGTACATATACACGTAAGAAAAACCGGGATACAAACTGTACGCGAGAACGGGAGGATAAAACGGAAGAAAATAGGAAACATCAGTCTGACGTAGACAAAGTGGGAAACAGAAGGAGGAAAGAAGATGAGACTTGATGAAAGCGAGAAATCGGGGAGAAAGGGAGAGAGAAAGAGAGATCCTGCAAGCAGTCATAGAGAGACGAGGAGAGAAATGGAGGGCGAGCGAGAGACGGAGAAGTCTGGGGAGGGCTGACGAAGAAAAGGGGTTGAGACAAGGGAGAGAACCCACAGAGGGATCTCGGTAAGTATTATTGTAATTATACGCTTAGGTTTATTTCCTGCGTGCCCGCCCCTGCAGGAGCTGATAGCGTTATATACCGCAGCTCCCTAATAAAAATAATAATAAGAGCGTTAAACCACGGAGGACCGAGCGGAAGTAATGTTCGCCCTTTCTCCTGTTAGAGACCGTATACCTGTTTCAGACCGACTGTACTCCACCCCAAATATACCAAGACCCTCGTAATATACTTATTAATGATGCCGGTTTGTCTGTACGTTTGTATTTCTCCGTATTTAGATACATTATCAGATTTAGCCCTGCGTGTACGTCCGGTTTGATAAGTGAAAGATTTATTGTAACTGAACTGGAGTGAAATACACTACCGCTCGTAAGTTTGATCGTGCAATATTTATTTTTGTTAAACGTTTGAAACATCGTAGGAGGTTTATTTACGCTGAGCAAATAAACTGAACTATAATGAAACACACTACCGTTCGTAGGTTTAATCGTTCAATGCAAAAGGGCGATGTATTTTTTTTTCTTTTTTAATTTTTATTGAGCGTTTGAAACCTCGTGGGAGGTTTAGTTACGCTGAACGAATAATACGTATAAATGATACATTAATTAGAGAAATATTAATATTAACGTAACATTTCTTAATCTGCGTAGACAGTGGTTTATGCAATACATAGGATTGGATGTGTAGATTACTGTCTTTGAGAGACCTAGAGATAAGTAAACATGATGTAATGTTCGGTTTTAGATATTAGACAGTGCAGATTTAGTTTTGAACAATTTTGTTATCAGTGATAAGTGAATGTTTAGGTGTCGAGTAATTTGGGATTTTTAATAATATCTGCGCGAGGTAGAGACAAAAGTACGATGTAATTCAATTCATTTCATCAAGTCGATGAAATTCCAATTAAGTTTATCAAATTTGAAGTTTTATGTCGAACTCAACTCAGAGTGAAGTTTATCATTCTCGTCTAATTCATTTTTTTCTAGAGTTACTTACGATTCAACTTTTGAGCGGTAGTATACGTATGCAAAAAAGTGACACAGAAGATAATTTTAAGCATACGATTATTCCATTACAAAAGAAAAAATTAATTTCTGTAACATAAAGATTTGTAAATTGTAGAAACCAAGCTAAATTTTCTCTTTCTTCTACAATTTTTCATATTATTTAGTATAACAATAGGGAAGAAAGTTTCATTATGTCCGTTTAACGAATAGTTTAAATACCATTAAATTTCTTCACTATTTTTTTATTCCATTTCAATTTCCTATTAGACTAACAACGGGAAAAAGCACTTCGAGATAAAAATGAACGTTATTGTGTTATGCAATGTATGATTAGAGTAGCCAATAATGCCTACAAGTGGAATAGATATATTGCACGACTAAAATTAATCGTCTATCCGTGTGTCGATATAAAGTTCCCATTAGCAAGTATCGTTGGAACATATGTGCGTGACTAAACCTCCCCTCTTTTGCACCTGCTATTAGCAAGTACCACTTCAAGCCCCTACTTCATTCTACTCGCCACCATAATTTAATTCATCCCCTTATACACTTGTGTTTCTTCCTTGTTTCGAGCGAGATTCTTGACATATTTATTATATATAATAGCTTCTAACACTATAAAATAATATTTGTGACGTGTATTTTACACTAAATAGACGTTCTTACCAACCAGTTTTTAATGTCTCTGGGAGGATTTTAATTATACATCCTTTTAATATGATGAAAACACGAATGAAAGAATGAATGTGAGTATTATGCGAAATACTTGTATTAAAATACAATCTTTAATTTATTGCCAATTTAATTTTATCAAGTGACAATTGTAGAATCAGATGTTAAAATTATCAAAAAACTAGTACTTTGTACAGAGTGCGGCCAGAAGTGTTATACAAGCTAGCAGGAGGTAATTCCTTATGCAAAAATACACAATAAATGTAGAATGCAATTGTTTCTTCCGAGGCATAGTTTTTGGGAAAATTCGGTTTGAAAATTCGTTGCGCATGTTTTAGAAGACATTGATATGAGTATTTATGTGACACAGAGGGACAGTCGGAGTCTGTTGGAACATATGAGTATTAACACGCGAGTTTGGTAAAGGGTATAGTTTGTGTTTAAGATAAATTTTCAAAAATACTCTAAACTTTTAAAAAACTTATTTCTTGGGTTATTTTCAAAATGAAACGAATTATAGATATAGACCTGGAGGTTTCAGAAAAGATAGCTCATAGATTCTGATGGACTCCTACTGTTTACTTCTGCCATAAAATTATTTAAATATGTTTTCGTTTCTTCCAAAAAATCTTGGACACTTTTTACTTACAGGACTATAATTCGGTTGACGCAATAGAAGAATTCATAGAAGAAATTTTCGATTTCTCAAGTAGTGCTCAAAATATTTTCAAAAGACTAGGTGTGTGAGTCCATTGGTCTCACCTTGAACAAATAAGGGTTAAACATTAAAATAACCTTGAACTCGAAAATTTTGAATCAAACGTGAAACTTCCTTTCATTTTTTGCCATTTCTTCCATCAGAAAAAAGTTTCTCCTATCCTATTCACCCTCCGAAACCGTCTAAATTATGCATAAAAATTTTCTCGCACCGCCCATAGCTAGAGAAGATAATTAGGTAACCTGTTTTACGTGGCCCACCCAGTATACACCCCTTAGCTCTAGTTACATTTAAAAATCCTCAAATCGTTCCGTCCATTAAACCTCAATTCCTCCGGAACGCCTTAATTCTATTCCACGCTTACCGGTGGGGAAGAGTGGAGAGAGAAAAAAAGGCGAACGTAGGGACAGTAATAACGCGAAACCGATTGCCATAAAAAAGCGGCCAGTTAAGAGGTGGAATTAAGGTCCGAGGCACGAGGAAGGAATCGCAAAAACGTCGAAGGCGACTAATTTCCTTCGGACGCCGATAACTCTCCCGCGAAGTCCTTTCTTTCCGCCGATGACTCTTATCTTCCGTCGCGCTCCATAATTTTCAATTTGTGTAAATTAACGTTCCTGTTCTCCGCGCGTCTCCGTGAAGCACGATAAATAAGGGGGCAAGCGAGTAGTAAATATAAATCAGGAGTGATTGGATGTAAGTGGGGAGCGTTATGTGTCCCCAGTGTCCCGTGTGTGGGATCGTCCGCGGCCGTTCTATAGCTGTGGGGTGCGCACGTACACATGCAGGGAAGGTAGGTGAGAGACGATGGTTCGTGAGACGATGCACTATCCACGTATACTTTCACCACCGAAGGGACCAACGACTCTATACTACCCCGTTTACCGCGCGTCGATGCTCCTCCGCCTTTGGGGGTCCTGCTGCAATGACCACCATTCGCGTCTGCAGTATATTATATCATCCTTTCTCGTTCCAATTCTTCGCTGCCCATAAATCACCTTGTCTCTTAATACGCGTTTACTGTGCCGTCTTATATTTGGGGTTACCCCGAAATTTTTCCCTACGAGCCTCCGAGTTCGAGGAAGAAAAAGCTCTCGACTGCAGAGGGACACGTTGTGCGCCACCTCTACAGTGACTATCAGTAATATTCGGATACTCTTTAAAACAGTGTAACTTTTTTTTAAGTGGACCTAACGACTTGAGTTTTACTGAGAAGTTAGAAGGATTGGTATACTAGTCTGGATGGACTTTGGTACAATTTTAAAGAAGTTATAATGTTCTAAAGAGTATCCGGATATTAGTAGGAGTTATTGTAACTATGATGAATTAGCATTACTGACATTCGAGAGCCAGGAAGAATCATGGAGGTGTTTTATGTATAATAACTCGTACACCTTTGGTAACTTTTGAGTTGATCTTCAAGTCTCTACAAAATTCCTGCATATACGAAACAGACACATCTGTATGTACAAATGTATACCGAGTGTCCCAGTTTTCCCGATCAAACTTTGACAATATGTTCTATGGGCGTAAGTAAGAAGAAAATGTTATATAAACATAGGTCTAACAAATACGAAATACTTGTTTGTTTGCTTGTTGTTTGTCTAGTTTGTTGTTGCGAAGTGTTAGATTTCGGTAAACAAATGCATTGCCTAATAAATATTTACAGACTGTAAACCATGGTAGAACGTAAAATTAGTGAAATGACATCGCCATATTTTACCTTTCAGTTCACTGACAATAAACATGGGACACCATGTTGCCAATAAATTTAGAGCATCCTATATCTCCTGAATGAATTAAATGTTTCTATACAGTACAAAATATAACGATATTTAATTTGTTAAGAATTTTGTGTTGCACCAATATTAAATTTGTTTTGTTGGAAATACACGATGGTTCGAAGGATGAAAATAAGTACAGTATTCTAATTAAATTTCATATCTTCGTGTAACTTTTCAATCAAATATTTATGAATACCTATTTACATAATATTTCCACTTTAACTGTAATCGTAGGATACTTTGTTGGTGAAAATTATACCGAAGATCAAAATACTTTGTATTCATATGAATGAGCATCAACGTATGCCAGAAAACTATGTTTCATTTTACATACTCTACGTAAAGTGTCTCGAATGACATAAATTTTCTGTGATCTACAATATTTCTTACACAACACATAAATATTTTATTACACAATATTTATTACAGAAACGTTGAATATTTTTCCTTCTGATTCAACATGAATAAGTTTATAGTGCATTTATTGACGAAGAATAGAAGCCTGGCGCATACGAACGCGAACGTTCAATTTTGAAACGCAACACATGGGAGATTTCGAAGTTTGTTGAACGAGGTCACATACAAAATTCCATTTACGAAACCTAATTTTCTATCATCGTGGAATAACGAAATGCGTATGAATCAATCAACTCGTGGTTCTGCTATTTGCCCACCAAGATACGTGTACCTGCTTCATACACTCTCTGCACATTTTGTTAAAGAAAAAAGCATACCTAATATCATTGCCAAAATTTATCTAACAAATCTAAAATAAAACTAAACGTAGCCAACAACAATTCAACATTTCAACTAAGATCTGAAACATCTGAAATGGGTGGTGCTCCGCTGTTAAACATTCGTTCGATACGAATCAACGCAACGCAACCGTCTAAAACCTCGTGAGAATAACAGAAGCCAGTTTGAAAGTAAAAGTTCCATTTCCGAGCGTGATTACCGGGCGGAAATGGCGGCGTTAAATTTACATTTCCGGCGAAGAACGGACGGAAAACACAAGGAAAAGAGAAAAGGAGCTCTGGTCACGCGTCCAAGGTGAAATGATCAATTGAGATGGGCCCATGGAGGGTACGTAAATATACCGATGATAAGCATCCACGGATGACCTTTTTCAAACGCGTTCACCTTTCTCCCCCACAGCGTGCACAGGTGTGCACTTGTGAGTGGCACAGGTGTAGATGAGGTATCGATTATGCAATCTCGTGGCCTGCAGCCCCATACGAACAGTAACGCACGAACACGCGTGTATCCCTCCTGGCCTGTACACCGCCCCAATACGTATAAACCGGCTCGAGGCCGGTCTGTCAAACAGACCTGACGTTAATTATCGCCTTACTACCGCTCCCCTAAACCGCCATGCCATCCACTTGACGCATATGCCACTTTTCAGATTTCTGTATACATATACATGTTCCGTACTCTACACACTCTGTTCTTTCCTACTTTTTTCTCTTTTTTTTTTCGATTTTTCCTAGCGACGTTCTGTTGCGATTTTACACGATTAGAAGCGGAGGGTGTAGCAGCACCCGTAGTGTTGGAATACAGGTTGATTTGTATCAACTGCTCGGTGCATTACGTGTCCGATGCGACGCTTGAGGACACGTGGAAAAATTAGTCATTTGAATAATAGCTGGTTTAGGGGGACACGTGTTTAAGTGAAGATTTCCTGATTAACTACCGTCCTTGCTTCTCTTTTTCAAGAGGACATTGTTATTCGTCGTTGTAATACGTATTATAACGTGTTCGGTTTTTTTTTGGAAAAAGGCTCTAATTCTCGTGGGACGAGTAATGTCGAGGAAACTTTGACTTGAGTAACGACAGGCCTTGGCCCGGTCAGCTGGAGAAGTTTGAAGACATTCAATTGCAACGAGCAATTTTTATCGCAATTTTTAATGTTAGCTGAAAAGTTTTGTCACACCCGCTGTATTCTCCAGACTTGACTGCAACTTACATTATAAACTTCAACTTACAAGTCAATATAAAGGGTTGTTGTTATATTTTTGACTACATAGAAAGATTTAGAAAGTAGGTACACTGTTGAATCGTTTAAACAGTTTGCATAAAATTTTATTACTCCTCACTTACAAATAATAACAATAGGTATTACATTATACAATATAAGAAGAACTCTTCTAGTTTATTGACTCCATATTTCTTTTATGGATAAAAATTTCAGGCAATCTTGTGACCAATACAAAATTTCGTATAGTACTCCTAAATTAGGTATAATAACAATAGGTATTACATTCTATAATGTAGGAAGAACTGAGCTCTTCTAGTTTATTGACTCCATATTTCTCTTATGGATAAAAATTTCAAACAATCTTGCAACCAGTAAAAAGTTTCGTCTATCTGTCATATACGCACATACAGTAACACTTTGCTTGCACAGTAGTTCTCGTAAATCTAACGGCAGGAGCGTTGTAAGTTTTTATGCTTGGTCGGCAAATAAAAATTCGAAAAAAGGTTTCGTATCTGGCAGATTTTAGAAATCGGTCCTCTACGTAGTATGTGCATATGTATATAGCGCAGTTACACAGTTCGCCATGAGAACGTAACCGAAGGAACTGAGTACAACTTGACTTCACTCGGTATACTCGGTTGCAAAGATTCTCTGCTAGCCCAGGTAGAAATGTACGACTTATTCAAATATTGAATTCCGCGAAAATTCTGGAAATCAGGCCACAGGGTATGCATGGTTCCTGTAGAATGGCAGAGCTTCTGTAGAAAGGCTCGTTATTACACAAGAGAAGCGCTGTTCAAATTCTAACTATTGACGAAGCTGGTTCTACGCGGTTTGATTTGCTCATCTTTGTCGTTTACAATGGCTCCAACGTTTCTCCGCTGAAACTTAGCGAATACTTCAATGATCTAACGAAGCAGAAAATTTGACTTGAAGTTGGCAAATTTTCAGTTGAAGTGGAAATACCAAGTACCGAAACGTATGTGTACCTTTAATTATCGCAATTGCTGGAATTTTTCATTCGAATAAAATTGTAACGACGTGTAACAGATAATTGAAATAATTTTCCAGCGTTACGTACGTTTCTTGTTTAACCCTAGAATACTAGCGTTAATTAATTTTTTGTGATATTAACATGGCACACTGGGTCCCACGTGGTAAACATAACATTTGTACGTTTTTTTATTAACTTCATTGACGTTAAAATTAGAAAAATTATTTATCTAAGAACTTCCAAAAATCTTACAATATAGTGTGAAAAAAAATTTCTTGGAGCACTATATTCTCCATGATTATGTTCTAGGGTTAACTGCATTTGAAAATATGCAATTGCTGTGTATCGTTTCCTGATATAAAAATTTCAGATGGGTTTCTTTTGAAGCAAAAATAAGCAATGAAACTTCGTCGATACATTCATCTATTGGAAAACAATGTATTAAAAATCTGTTTAATTTCTACAAGTATAACAATGTGCCAGAGTGAAAATATCATTTTCATAATGTATAGTGAAATAATTTATATGAAGTATTACATTTAATTATTGAAGTATTACAACCAGAATGTACGGTTTAATTGAATTATTCACCGGTATTGAATGTTTTTATATAACCCAGAACAATAGAATCAAGCAATAGAATACATAATTAAGATATTAATTAAAATTTCCAATATTTGATCAGTTATTATTTCATTAGCATAATATAATTTTTGAGTGTGCAGAAATATTTGTGAAATATATACACATATGTAGCGTCATGTAGTACAAGCGTGATTAATAATTATTGTTGTTTTGTAGCAACGTTTAGAATTAATCAAGTTTTCAATACTTTGTAAAACGCGAATGCTTACTAAAATATTAACAGCTATTGAGAATATTGATTTTCAGATATGCGTGCATATAGTATTTGATAATGCGTGATTCAATGGAATCCAGGAAATATAAAAGCACAAAGTATAAGTTAAAATTGAAATAAATATTGATACATGATTTTTTGTACATTTTGATAGTAAACTGATAAATCTAATTTTTTTTACTTTTGCCAGAAATTATGACAACCAAAGTGTCAATCGATACCCCTAATCAGTAAAGAGAATTGTGTCAGTTATTTATTGAATAAGTCTATGGAATTACTTTATTTTTTACTTTAGTTATCTTACTCGCACAATCATATTTTAAGAATTTTATCTTCCTGCTCCATACTTATTTCTGCATACAGATCTTACGTATATATTGCTGATACTTCCCTGTAACGAATTAATATATATTTGTGATCTACTGAAAATAAAATGTAAATTAAGATATCAATTAAAATTTCGAAGAAACGGTATATCAGAGAAATAATAAAGGCTGTAATTTCAGTAAAAAAATTCATAAAATGTTACTAGTCCTATTTATTTCTAAATAACTTCTTATTCTTCTTCCTGTTTATAAATTTTTTTATTTGTATTGGAAATTATTTGCAATTTATGCGCTAAAAAATTGCTTGCAGAATTTCATATTTAAGGGTTATTACAGAAAAATATTGTGACCCGAGACTTTTGCGCGTCACTCTGTGCTCGACGTTCTAGTAGAATAGGCACGCGTATGTACTGCCCGTTCACACTACCGGCCAAAAGATTAGAATCACTGTGCATTGAAAGTCACACAAAAATTTCCAGACAAAGTTAGCAACTTGAAGAATTTTTTAACGAATCTTTTATTACTCAAATCAATCGAAACGAAGTAAGATTCTATTGATCTCCACAAGTTCAAGTTCACATCCATAAAGAATTAGTAGCAGATTCAATATTGGTGTAAAGTAGGTAGTCCCAAACTTTTGGCCGGTAGTGTAAATACACTGCCGTTCATAAATATTAGAACATCCATTGTATTCGTACAGAAACTATTGATGATTTAACCTTTAACTATAGACGTGTGTCTTTAAGACGTTACCTTAGTCTCCCAGACTACTTTGGCAATTTTATTTACTAAATCACCGTCTTGCATATTTTATTTATTGATACACATGTGTTTGTTAAGGTTTTTTACTATATTTCATAACAGCAGTATATCTGTAATATTATAGAAAAACTTGGGATTTTTTTTTATGGAAATAGTGTACCATTTGCTGTTAACCCTTTAACGCTCATGCCAGTGTCTCACACGTGCACAACTAATAGTCCAATAAGTGCAATATTATTAAATTATTTTCTTTCACTTTCCACATTACGTTATCCTTTCTATCGTGGCAAAAACATAAGTTACAGCACTATGAATGATAAGAAACTTATTTCTATCCGCCTAGGAAATAATAAAAAAAGGAAAAACAAAATTCATCATTTTTGGCATAACAAGTTGAGAAAAATGTGAGCGTTAACCCTTCGACAGTTTATCCCGTGTGAGACTCAGACAGAGCGTGAAATACCTAACTGTTTAACTCAAGAGAGACTCTTAGGAAGAAAGTTAGAAAGGGACGAGATATTATTACCGTAACTATGACGTAGGGTTGTGTTCTTCAAAAAGTTCTTTTTTATCGTAATTCATAATCTTATTAGACTATCAAAGGGTTAAGGGGTTAAAGCTTCAAAAATTCTCGAAATACGTATAAAATTCTAGAACCCTTAACTAAAGGGTTAAATTACATTTCTTCGCCAGATGTAGTACCACGTATCAGTAGAAACGTACGTACTCGTTAATAATATTTTAACGACTGTGTTTAGGTTCGCTTCACATTCAGCAAGTGTCCTGATACTTATCGACGGAAGTTTACGCGAGTACATACTCACAATTAGTCCTGGAGAGTTTCACAACAATCACTAGCCATATTTCTTCTCTCGGCAATGGAAGAAATAGAAGTTTCTAATAACGAGTATCTCACTTGACGTTTATGATAACAGACAAACTTTACTATACACTCGTTCCCATGCTAATTAACGTTTTATAATCGGGAAATACATTGTGCATCAGCGCGTCGCTACGTAATTGTCATTCAATTCTTAATGCAGCAGCCACGTTACCGCGACGAGCATGAAATTCTCCCGATTTTCGTTGACGCTGTTTTGCGGTCTTGGCTGGCACATCGGGAAAAAAGAGCGTTTACTTTCAATGGTTAATGGCTGATGACGTGGTGAATGTAGCGGAGCAATCGATATCCGCCGCCAAGTCCCTCAAGTGTCGTTACACTTATCGGTGCTACATTTTCACAACCATACTCTACTCAGACGCGATAATTACACACGATTTTTCCCCGAAACGTTAGCACACTATCATCTTTTAGTTCGGCAAACATTAATGGTGAACATAAATCCAATTTGATAATGGCGGCGCTAAAAGCAGGAGGACCGAGCGTTATAGCACATTAACAATGTTGCATCGTGTTAAAATTACGTTTCGGGTAACTATGAATGGGAACGTATCGCAGAATAGTTTTTTTTTATTTTTAAAGATGACTGTTACACTAGGTTGATTAGGCGAGAATAATTTGTGTAATTTGCAAATCATGAAGGGTTTGATTAAATTTTTAATATTAGCTAGTAATTCTTCGGATACGGTGCTTGTTAAGTTTAAATTGAGATTTACATTTGCTACTTAAGTAACGTAATAGGATGGAGCTATTTATTTTAATTTAGAGGGGTTTACAGATACAAAATAGTTTGTTTTGTATTCTTAATTGTAATTGTGATTTAGTTGATTAAGTGAGCAAATCATGAAGTGTATAGAGTTTGATTAAACTTTTGCTATTATTTTTGCTAATCATTCTTTGGATGCAGTATTTGCTGAGTTTCAAGTAACGTAGTAAAATAGAGCTATTTATTTGATTTTACAAGGGATTGCAGATGTAAAATAATTTATTTTGTATTCTTAATTGTAATTGTGATTTGCACGTTGTTTACTTACTAGTTCAGTACTATTGTCAATACAAAATTAGTATAACATTTCTAATAGAAGGTTTATTAAAGAACATTATTAAAAGAATATCGCGTAATTCATGGGATATACCATAAATAACAAAGACAATTTTTCTTTTCTTAAATATAAAAATGTGTCTCTAATCTACATTCTTTTCTCTTCTTTTTAATGGAATAAAGTATAGCTTTCTTTTTAATTAACTGAGCAATTGTTTAATAATTCCACTATATTCTTGACAATATTAAATTATTATAAAATGCTAACAATAAGTTAAAGAAATTATTGTTAAACTGTAATTGAAATTTCCTACTTGTACAAATGTTAATTTAACTCTCGTTCATGTCAACAGATAATGTAATTGTTATTTAAGAACGAGCAGCATAAAATTATGCCCCACAATTACATATCGTTACTTACACGTGGAAAAAAGAAGAAATGTTTATCACGTGAAAACTTACAACGTGACAATTGAAGAAGTAGCTGATGACCTAGGAAAGGTAACACTAATTATGAAGTGTTCTCATTAATATTCCAACCAAGCAGAAAGCGCGCGAAACGATGGTCATCGAAACGTGAATAATTACCACTGGTACGATGAATGCGTAATGGAAGCTGTATTAATTATCATATATAATTAACACCATGGGCAGGGCGTACGCTCAACGTTTACGAATAATTAAGGTTATTAGCGAGTTAACGATCGTCACGATTGACCTTCCTGGAACCTTACAAAGACTCAGAAACTGCTGGAACAGTTTAAATATATTCTACTGTAATTTTTATAAATAATCGTGCAGTTGTTTTTCTATACTTCCAAAAATGTGTGCTTTAGTAGCTTCGAATACTTTTGCCAAGTTTGAATAAATTACCAAAGGATGAAACATGTAGGTATGTTTTGAATCGAATAACAATATTGTCTTTATACGATAAACTTTTAATTTCGAACATTTTTTTATTTATTCGAACAAAACTTCGAGTTCTGGTAATACTGTAAACTAAAGAAAAAACATTTTTGAAAAATGTAATTACATATAGTACATGTATAAGAATGCAACGTTATTATATCAGTTACATATATAAAAATCAGTTGTAAATTATAAAGAAAATACTATGAAACAGTATAATAGTTCGAAAGCAATACTGTAATTCGAAAGATAACAAATTATTCGAAGGAGTAGAATTAGTGGACACTTTACGTGTTCATTTTAATACATATTGTTCAGTGTATCTTATTATAATACTCTGTTTCATTGAATTTAGCACTAGAACTGTTAAATTGTCCAGAAATAAATTACTATTTCTAGGGTTCATGTTTAATTAATATCTTAATATAGCTTCAATTTTTGACCTCACTATATCACTTCCACCAACTACACTGTACGAATAGTTCTTGTGGTTAAAAAAGAAATTATAATAATATCTTAAAGAAATGTAGCTATTATAACACAGCTTTCATTTGCGACCTCATTATATCGCTTCCATCAACTATACGCTATTGCTTTGAAGATCGTCGGATCGTTCACTATTACTCTATCCCACTCGGTCTCGATGCGTCCAATTCGCTCTCTTCGTCACTCGATGTTACATGATCGTACTTGTAGATGTGACCATTTTGGTCAGTAACAAAAATAAGTGTGCTCTGTCTTTATGATTATGTCAAAGATCGTAGTCCTATTACGCTATAACCAATCAGACCCGCATTTCTTCCGCTAGCATTCTTTCCAGCTCTGTGCTAACCATTATGCAGAGATGAGAAGGTGGTCAGTGAGATGGCACAGAAATACAGTAGAACCCCCTATAACGCGGGAAATATAATATAAATTAAGTTCCATCGACATCGTTTTTGGGTCAAATTTAATTACCCCAAATAGCAATTTCTTTTATACGGAGTCCTACTGTACTTCACTCGCACTGCCTAAATCTCACGTCGCGTAATTTTAGACGAGCCGATTCGTCGATGATATCGCGTCGGTCAGTAATTACAAATACATGTGTCCTATTTCTACGATTGTGTTAGAAAAGGTGGGCCTATGGGGATATAACCCAATCAGACCCGTATTCCTTATGTTACCCAACTTTTCATCTCAGCACAGTGGTAGATTCACGTGGCAATCGCACACGTCGAAGCAACTTATCGCCTTGAGCTGCTCGTTAAACGTTGCTGCAATAGTTGTGACGAATTTGCTGTGTAAAACACCCCTCTATCCATCGTCTAACGTCAAGAATTGCGCCAGGAGTGACGTGGAACGGTACCAGCAAGAAAGAAACGCAGCGTTGCAAGGACGTGAAGCAAAAAGGTGGCCGAAAAAATCGCAGAAAGGAGCGATTATATAGGATCTACGTTACCTGGCGTAACAATACGGCTGTAATCTCATCCAACCACTCGGCTCGCAGCGACAGGTTATATCCTATTACGTCACATGAATAAACTAAAGACTATGGAGTCCGCGACACGGCGGAGGAAAGAGATCGCGGGATAAGGGGTGGGCGGGACAGGTCTGGGTTCGACGTTTGCTCTTTCCAGCCTGCACAGAGAGAGAGAGGGGGGGGGGGATTTGTGTTCTGCAGATGGATACATTTGGCAGGACAACCGACCTGTCAGAAGAAAAAGAAGGGATACGCTAACGGCGCGGCGTCAGAACTCGACTCCGATTGATTCTGTTTAGATAGCTGCTACTTCATATAGTCCTCGTTACGCCATGAAACCTCTATCGCTCGAGGGCGTGTGTTTTTCTCGCAGTCTTCGATGCTTTTGCAAGGTGTCGAGTCGAGGTCGCGCGAAATAGCACGCGAGTTTCATTGAATCCCTCGTTTCGAAGGTGTACAGTCAGGGATAAAAGGATATCACACCGTATTCATTGCTCAACTGTTGTGTGATATGTAACGCAAATCAAGTTTATTCTATGTATTTTAATGTTGATTAAACCGAAATGGCGACATTCGATATATAGGTTGGTCTGAAGGAATGCAAATGTTGAAGAAAATCAGCGAGACGGACTGATAGCGCAGGTGTTTAAGAAATGGAATATGTGGAAAAATGAATCAGTCTGGTTTAATATTTAGTATTCTGCAGAGCCTTCTTTAGTTTTTATCACGGAGATCACACGTATCGTTAGAGATTTATATAAATTTTTAATCTTTCCGATCTCTTCTTAATCATTGTTTTAACTCGTCGATGTATTGAAATTGCCGGCCATTGATATCTATGATTCTTGCAAGGTCTCCCTAGAAATTTTCAAAGATCCTGCTGCTGAGTCAAGAACTAGAACTTTTTCCTTCGCGAAAAACAGTTTTACCGTAGTGAATTCTGTAGCGGTACTAGTACTGGTGGTAGTGAAACAGTCTGTTGAATGTGGGCGCCAAACTCAAAGAACGCGAGAGGAGCACCAGACTGGGATACATTCAATCAGACGTAGCGGAACATCACAAAACTCCGGGACGCAAAATAGAATTTGAAAAATCCGGAGTTACCGCCAAGACTGCGGAGTACTTACCAAGAGAAAATACAGGGAAGCCTTAAAAATAAAGAAACACCGAAATAACGTCAACAGAGATATTGGACATTGGCTTAGCCCTATTTGGGACAAGCTCCTCCCTATTTTTTAGTTGTTCAGCTGACCAAATAAAAATATAGCCAATTGGTAGCCGATAATTCGTGACACGAGCACGGTATACTTAGAAACCCAAATCTGAAACGATTAGGACACTTACTGACTGTGAAGCAAACCTAAACAGTAGTTACAAAATTATTAAGGAAGTATTTTGGTTTTAGGGGTCAAAAAAATCGATATTCCTTTTTGCATTTTTGAACGATTTTTCTATTTTTATTTTAGCGATTTTTCGAAATTTGAACGACTCGAGACGGGAATATAACGGTGTACGTGTCTGGATACCCTGATGAAATTAACTGCAGTGTTGACGAAACATCGGAATTGAATAGTCATTGGACACGGCTCTAACACACAAGCCTTGAGTAACAATTCAAGCCTGTTGAAAAGTTTATTGGTTTTGGAAAGTTGTTTCAACCCTTTGCGAACGATTGGCGCATATGCGTTCCGCGCAAACCATCAGCGCAGCCGATAGACTTGTACAGGGTGACAAGGAAATAGGTGGCGAAACTTTGGTACCGTATTCTACTGTTTCTAAGGATGAACAACGGTCACGTAACCGTAGGTCCGAGAACTCTTCCTTTCCGAGATATACACACTTTTCTGAAGGAATGTTTAAGACTTATTCAAAGAAATTCCTGAAAATGATTTCCTTCTGCAAAGTTTGTAAACTGTCGAAGACGTTCAAAAATTTCTGATGTATTTCGAATTTCTTCACTTGCAATAATAAGGTTTTCTAGTATTTCCAGGCTATCAATACTGTGTTTCTTTTTACATCTTTGGGAACAATAGAATACGGTACCAAAGTTTATATGCGTATATGCGCCGGGCGAAAATAATCGACGGAGCCGAAAGATTCGTATATGAAAAAAATAATTAAACGTTGACGCAGTTACCTATTGAATAATTAATCGGTGTCTCAATACGGAACGCGAGGAAAGTAAGCCGACGATTTCAATTGACTAATCGTTGCAGCGACTCGGTTCCACAGAACGTTTGGCTTCGAATCGCTCTGTCCACAAAGGGTTAACGATGCAAACGATATAGAAGAATTATGCTAAAGAACTTGATTGAAATTGGATTACATCGATGAGTTAACTAGGAAAAATATTCGTTGTTCGACGAACCGAGATTGTACAATTGTGATTCATTTGTACGAGACACTACTCTATTTGCAAATAAAATATTTCGAGAAATTGTTTTCTCAGTACGAAAAATGTTAAGAAACTTCGGTACACAATTTGATATAGATATTTAACAAAAATATCAAAAGTAACAAAGATATTGCTTTTAACAAAAAGAACAAACTTTGTAATTGAAATTCTTTTTATATATTAAACAAGTGTATTTTATATTTGGATTATGCAGTAATTACCTCTGTGTTACCTCTGTGTAATGATTATCCCATTTCTTCAGAGTTATGTAAGTCAATTATGTGAATATTCAGATAGAGATCCGTACAATTATCAAGACTATTATTTCAATATTACAAAGTGGACTTCTAATGCTTTTTTGCACGTTTCATTAATACATACGTTCAATCCAGAAGGCAATAAGTACCTACATAAAGTGAAGTTTACGAAGCAAGCGGACGCAGCAAATCAATAATTTATACCTTATTAAATATAATGTTAACGATGTGCTGTTAGTGTCAGTACTACATAGCGATCATTTATAAATTGTAAAGTTTACGAAAGGAGTTAGTACTTTTAGTGGCAATCGAAAGACTTACTTAATTTCAAATTAAACTAAATTAAACGCTTATCGTTAATAAGTTGTAGTTATAATAACAAATATATTTCAAAATATACCAATCACTAGTAAATGAAATTTAAAAAAAAAAGGGTACATTTTCAGAAATGGAAAACCATTTAGTCAAGAAACTATTATAATATTATAGAAATTGGTAAAATAACAATCTCGATATTGATATTTTAAGAAAAGTATCGTAAACGTCTCGTGTAAGTTACGAGAATAGTGTTTTCACGTTACTAAAAGTTTCCGCAATAAATCGATAAATCGATGATTGAAATAGAAAAATTCGTATAATCCGCAGAACGTTTACCTATATAGAACGACATGTATCATCGTTTACATTTATCAATTTATCGTGTCAATGTTATCTAGTAACGAAGAAAACGTCGATTTGAAGAAATCGATAAAATTCACGTTACAATTAATCGCAAATGGGATAAAGAAGAATTACAGAAATGATTCTCGAAGAGCTCTACGTCGAAAGAGTTGAAGTCGTAAGCGTTTGAACGGGGGGATACGCAACCGCCGGTAAGATAAACGACGGATACACGAAATGTGTGATACATGTGACAGGGGAAACTTGTGGCCAATGAAAATGGATGATGCGAACTTCCAATGTCTCTTTTTATCGCTGTCTTACATTCGAAATGTGTTGGGTTACTTCTTCCAGCGAGTGTACCCGTACAGATCTTCATGTATAATGCATTGTTCTTCGCGGACTTTAATCGCGATCTTTTGATTTATGCTGCCACCACGTCGGATTTCTTAGATACCTCGCGGTAGAATAATAATGTAAGCAAACAGATCGATTCGAACGAATGAAAGTTTAATCACGTTTTAAATGCAACGGCAGTGATCTACTGTCGCGCGGGCACAAGTGAAGTGAATTACGAGTCTGTAGACTGACAAGGTTGCGCAGTGAAATTTAAGAGATGTTACGTGTATCGAGATTTATTGCAGTAATAAACAACGACGTTTCGAGACACTTACTTTCACTTTGTTTCTTGAACTAAATAATTTCTACGTTGAAGTCTTTATTTTGGGTACTTGGATTCTTAATCTTCTGAAAGTATTTAGGTACTTTAGAAGATGTTGAAATTAGAATAGCTTTGGAACGTCGTTATGACTGTCGAGAAGTAATTCGAAGTTTTTTATTTAGGTACATTTGTTAGAAATAGATGAGTAAAAATCTAGTAGCTTTGATTCGATCTGAAAAAAATGAGAAATTGCGTTTAATCTGCAATTGATGTTTAAATTATCGTTGAAATTTTTTTAAAATGATAGTATGTAATACCCAATAACGGGGGCTAATTATTTGACATCATGGTTAATAGTTTCAGAGAAACTCTACCTTATAACTTTAATAGAAACTAGCTATTATAAATAATAATAAGTTAGAGACAAAACCAATAGAAATATTAAAGATAAAGATGTACCAGTTTCTCTAAACTAACCAAAAATCAAAATATACATTGCAAAGTGGAAAAACAAACACGTCTTCGTCAGTCCATTTTCAAAGAAATAGCTTCATTCTCCAAACAGAAAGCCAAAAGTAAATAAAAAAAAGTACCCTTCATTCTCCAAGCAGAAAATCAAAAGTAAATAAAAAAAATACCCTTCAGTCTCCAAACAGAAAAGAGGACCTGGCCAACGATCAAAAACATGGAAGCAAACAGTTATTACGCACTAATAGGCCTCTGTCGAAAGTAAGAATAATTGACACGAACACCTGAATAAAATTCCTATTCCGTATCCACTAATAATCACCGTACAAGACAATCAAGTAACGAAACCTTTCTTCAAAGCAAGTCTTTTATTACGACAAGAAATCCTAGTCGATCCCCTTCGATTGGAGAAAGTACGACCGTATCGAGAAGCGAAAGTGTAAGTAAAAGGCGGGATAAAACGGTGACTACTCACCGTAGGATTGGGCATACAGCGTCGCGGCGGTGGTGGCATGGGGTCTGGTGCGGCACGATAAGGCGGCGGCGAATACCTTCCCGAAGGGAAACAACCCGGGGCAGTGATGGGTGCCCCGTGGAGTCCCTTGCTCCCCATCATCTTGTCCGGTGAGTACATCATCTTGCAGCTAGTCAAGTCTAAGCTGCTAGGCTTAGACCTAAACCAGTTGAAAACCGGCACACTCAAACGGAACGGTACCAACAGCGATAGCCGCGCATTTGCTTCACATCAGTGTCCGCAGTTCGCATCTGTGTGACAAGAATTATCGATGTCCTGTGTGCACCCTGCACGAGAGTACTTTCACTACCTTCACTTTCACCAACAAAGCCCTCGAACCAGAGAACGCACCAATAATTAAAATTACGAAACACCGTATTACCGAGGGTATCTTCTACTATTCGATCTTTGTTACTCCTTCCTTACGAGCAACCACTCATCCTTATCGTCCTTGAGCGGACCACTGATCAGTCCACCGAATTGGCAACGGTCGATTGAAGAGATCGTAGATCCCTTCGCATGTTGCATATGATCGCGCACACAATATAACTGGATGCGACTCGCCGCACAGTTTCGTCCTATGTCTGAACCATGGCGACAATTGAACGTTCCCCGGATTCGTTCCAGCCCGATCTGACGATTTTTCACTTCACAAATAGGAACGGTTTCGAGGGGGGAAAAAACGGGTTTAACGCGGCGGCGTTCCTCGACTGAGCGTATGAATAAATAATTTCCTATCGTAGAGCAGCTGATTCCGAAGAAGTCCACCGATATAGAAGACGTCTCGGGGAACAACGGGAGATTATCGGTGTGATGTTGGTGTCACACAGAATGATCACTCTGGACGAACATCCACTGAGAAATATTGAACAAAAAAAAAACTGTCCACCGTGGAATTGTTGCAACTCGGGCACAAAACGTAGGACACACGTACGGTACGCGGATGTTGTCCTGAAGCTGTGCACTTTTTGGCGCTGACTGGCCGGCAAAGAGTGCTCCGTGGATGAACTCTTCCACGGGGGATGGAGGGAATGAAGGAAGAAGAGGGAAGCGACGGGACAAGGGGGTGGTCGGTGATCCAGGAGATTCGCAGAGCGGCGCGTGCTCACAAGCAGAGGGGTTGTTCGCCACGGGGTGAGCCGAGAATCGTGCATAGGCGGAGACTAGAACGGTCACGCTTGCGCCCCTCGTGTGATTCAGGTCGGCCATCTTTGCCCTTGCTCTCGTACACGGTATGGGTGTCGCTAACCGCGACCACCCGTTTGTCCATCCTTCCTACATTTTACCCTCCCTCTTTTCCTTCTCGCTTCTATTCTCTCCTCTTCTCTCCCTTCTAATTCCATCCTTTGTCTCTATTTCATCTCCCACCAACGGTTACACGCCCTTCCTAACCAACGTTGAGCCACCCCCGCGTTTCCACCGAACCTTGCCCCGCGCAACCTTGTCTCGTCGAAGACGCCTCGTGCCGTCTACCTACTTTTCTTCCTTCGCCGTCGTACTTTTGTTCGACCACTACGAAATCTCTCGCTCGGCTGTCGCCGTTACCGCTGTTGGATTAGTAGCTACGTCGTAAACTGGTCGGCCTCAGTCACCCTTAACGCCAAGGTCGCTGCTGCTGCTGCTGCTGCTGCTACTTCTGTTGCTGCACGTCGCTCGTCGTTTATCTTCGATGTTTCGAGAATTCTGACTGAATCGCTAGGATAGGAAAGGATAGTTTTATACCGGTATTTTTTTTTTCTTCATCCCTTGAATATATCGAATGGTTTCGTCAAGCGCAATCCTATGCAGTATTTACCTTTCTTGAAAAGGCTGTTCGTCATTTCGATATGTTATACAGGGTGTTCCAGGTTTTTCTAAAACGTTTTCAGGTTTTTCTTTTCTAATAAGAAAGAAATGTTGTCTGTGTAGTCAGATAGTGTTTATTAGCTAGTAACGATTCCGTGTCATTTTAGAAGTTAGTCTTTAACCCTTTAACCTATAACAACGTGTCAGACTCGTGGCAAAGATTTTGGTCAAGATGTGAGAAAAATAGTTATATTAGTAGGAAAAATTAATTGTAAACCTAACTTTTGTTTCAGTTTGTAAGACTGAGGATTACTAAATGTTGTTAATCTGTAACAGATTAGCTTTCGTTACCTGAGACAGTAGTAAAACAGTAAATGGCTGACGCTTAGATGCATAGTCAGAAAAGAAATCATAGGCTAAGGGGTTAATTATCGGGCAAGCTGGTAGCTTGTGTGAAAATACTAAAAGTGTTTTCAATACTAAGTAATTGTTTTTAATTATATTAACTATTAACGACATAGAATCGTTACCAGATAATAAACACCAGAATAGCACCTATTTCATGCTGTCAATATTTGCTAATAACTAGCAGAACTTTATGTAACATTGTTTCCTTATTTTTATCCGAAGAATGAACTACTGTAGTTTGTCGGAAAAAACTCGGGACACCCTGTATAAACCTTTGAATTCAATTAACATTGTACGAGTTAACCCTATGAAGGCGTTGAAAACTTGATACATTATGATATAGCACGAGCGACGATATAGCGAGGTCGTAAATTAAATCCTCGAACTGGAAGACCGATTGATGTCGTTGCGCTTAGGGTTGCACACTGTATTCCGTTTTGGATTTCCGCAGAATAAAAAAATAACGACTTATTTATACGTGGAAAATCTGCAAATGTTAAATTTGGAATATTTCAAGTGTTTCCTTGTGTCTGAGTAGCTGTTAATGTTTTATAAAACTCGCTAGAACGTCGGCCTTCGCTCAGTTGCCAAATTAATTTGTACATACGTTTCAATTTGTTTTTTCTTCGTATTTGGCAGCAAGATTTAACAAATAATTGAAAATTAACAAACACAATGTTAAAGGAATATAATTAAATGCAGTTTGTTCGTGTTACTTCCGTTGAACTTCTCTAACAAAGGAAATAATTAAATGACTCCGGTGAAATCGCTTTTGTTTTTCACTTCGTATACTTCGTTTAAAAAACCACATCCGTTATTCGAAGGAATAATCGATTCTTCGAGACATCCTGTGTTTCCGTTCGATTTTGGTTAACCTACATAGTTTTAAGTGATTATTGCACTGCACGTAAACAATGTTACTTGGATACTTCGTTATCCATAGCAAGAATATGTACGCTTTTGTCAGATATTTGTCTTCTATCGTTGTTCAAAGCAATTATCGAAAATATGGAATTCTTAAATTTTAATTCGAAGCTTATTGAAATAATCTGCAAAAGGTAATCTTGAAAGATGTTTATTTATTATTAATTAGTTGCACAGTATTTTTCATACAAACGTTAAATTGTCACTTTATATGTTAAATAAGTAACAGTAAACATAAATTGTTATACTAAAAACACTCATTCATAAGCAAGTAACTTGAAAATATTTTAGCATGTTATTAAACATTTATTACAATCTTCATTATAGTGTTACTTTACATATTCGCTAATTTATAAGATCTTACAAATTAAACGTAGTCTCATCTCTACTTTATTTCCATAAAATTTCACTTTACTCTACGATTTATTGTTGAAAGTAAGTTCTCGTTTATTTCGCTATCTAAAAATGAGTTTCTTCGTTCCATCTTGTTTACATCATGGATGACATAATTTTAATCAATCGCATTAATTCCATCGCGAAGAAAATAACTCCATGGAAATACTGTCTACGTTTAAAAGGGAGACTTTAAAAATGCATAGGTGTATCTATATAATGTATCATCTATAGCTCGATCATTCTGTCGAGTTCGTTAATGGTAAAAACCAAAGCAATTTTCCTCCAGTCAATTCTCTTCAACCTTGAAATTTGGCGCTCGTATAACAGCATTAATAATACATAATGATTGTATGTATATTTTAAAGTACGAGACAATCGAGAGTATTTTAACGATTAGCTGCGCTGCTATTTGATCGGTCGTGTCTTCGTAGTAAGTGCAGATTTGTGTGAGCTATTTCATAATGAATTTTTAAGGTGTCATGGACCCTTCGTAACCCAGATCCCCTCTGTTACTCCCACAAGGCTCCGGGACTTTCGTCGATCCAATAAACGAATAAAGCCGTTTCACGCTATTCTTGACTCCCGGATTCCAATCCAACTGACCAACACAGAAGTTGATTTTGCCATTCTTTTACCTCTACCGGTGTATCGTAAAAATTTCTAAATGTAACAATACAACTTAAATGGACAAATAATGGTAAATATAAAATTTATAATTTCTACATTCCTTTTCTTTTCTTCAGTTTTTCATTGTGTACGCTTTTATTATAATTTTATTCTTTTAGCACAATCTTGTTACAATTTTATTTGTCTTTCGTTACAACAAATTGATGCTACGATAAAAATTGTCTTGTGTATTTGACAATTGCATAATGAATCGAAAAGTATTTACTCCCTTTTAAGAAGCGGAGTACAAGTGAGTACGTAGACTCCCGTTCATAAGTATTAGGATATTTACTGAATGTGAAGTGAAAATTATTCATGAGTACACAAATTTGTATTGATACGTGGTACTACATCTGGCGAAGAAATGTAATTTAACCCTTCAATTACAGATTACTTGTCTCCGAGACGAGACCGAATTTTTATTTCACTATCATAAATATATATTTGGAAAATTTTTGAGAAATATCGACATCCAGCTATCGATAATTATCGATAGTTCATATTGTATAAAACTTGTTTATCCAAACAGATGTTTGGAGTTAATTCTGAAAAATGCAAAAGTTAGATTATAATTTTGTTCTCATTTTAAAAAAATCTTTTTAGATAAGTGGGAAATGATAATTAAAACAAAATTTGCAATGATTTATGGTGCAGAATATTGGGCTATACAGAAACGAGAGTAGGCAAAATTCCAAAAATTATTTGGTTGAAATAAACATTTCTCCAAAGGGTACCATTATTGCCAATCTAATATGTACTTTATAATCTTTATTATTGAAAATTTACTTTCGAATTTGGAAATTACACGCACTATGTCGCGAGATTCCCGTAAGCTATGTACGTACAAGCGCACAGCATACATACAATGTGTCCCGTTTAATTGGAAACGCTCCAATATCTCGCAGACTGTCGAAGATATAAAAAGAAATTAAAAAATCGAATTAATTTTTTAAACGGGACACTATGCATCTTTATTTATAATTAGAATATACATATAGTAGAATTCCGATGGTTATGACCACGTCATTGGTCTACACCACTAATCAGTTAAAGGTGCCTTTAAAACTTAGGTGTTTGGTTTCATTTTCGTCGGAAGAACGTTATTGTATTAACTATGGCCATTTTTAAAATTATTTTTCTCATTTTTACTGCATTACACAGATGTAGCATTGCCGAAGTCCCGAGCATGCTGAATTATCAAAATTCTACTGTGCTCACAACCCCAAAACAAAAATATCGATGACCATAAAATCGAAAAATATCGATATAAACCATAACAACCGATGCACCATCGGTATTTCTGCATATCTACAGTGCAATGCCATACACTTACCAACGATACCTAAGAATATACACACACAATAACAACAATCACAGCAATCCACGATAAAAACAAACCGAACGATCTATACCATCCTCAAGCAAAAGCAGCCGTTGACGAGGAAGCAGGAGGGAGAAACACCGCGGAATGAGTTTATTTATCGGTAGAACGAGGACAATCGTTCATCTCGTGGAAAAAGGAGAAGCGGTAATAAGAAGAGTGGCGGTGGTGTGGTTGCGCGACTAGACGGGTCAGCGTAGGGAACACAGAGAAAGGACAGGGGTAGCGAGCGGTACACGGAGATAGAACCGCGTCCGATGGAAGAGGAAGCGGTAAAACGTGAATCGGCGTGAGACGAAAAGGGGACGAAGAGGATGGCAGGTAGGGTTGGAAGGCGGGGGTGGATGGTTGCGAGTTTGGCGGCAGTCGTTTTCCGAGGGATGTTGGGCAGAAGGTTCCCGCGGGGCCTGTGTTATCGCCTCGGCAGGATGACCAGCCCGCGGTATCAAATATTAAACCTACTTGCACCGGCAGCCTATCCTCGACAAGGTATCCAAACCTTCCCTCCGACCAGATCCCTCCGCAGACCCCGCGTCCACGGCCCACTACTGGCTCACCACTGCTGTCTGCCATCAAAACCTACGCCTAGTAGGTTTACTGCCGCGTCTCGATCTCTCCGGTTCTCTCCGTGATGCTTAGGCTGTTTCCACGGCCTCGGTGAGCCAACGACACCGGGACACGGGGTGATATCCACCTCGACCAGTGCCGACCACCGTTTCCTTTTCTCCGCCAAATTGATTCCTCGGGCTTAAGGAAGCATGCTAACACATCCGGGATTCTTTGGGATTTTTCAGCCTTCTCCTCCGGTGGTTCGAGGACGAAGAAAAGAAAGGAAAACGTCGTCGCTGTGGAAACGACGAGTTTTCTTGTCAACTTGTTTTACGTTGCACGGATACGACACGATCGCCACTGGTCACACAAGTTTGACACTTTACAGCGCATTGTTCTGGCCGTGATCTATGGACGCGTATAACTTGCCACTTGTCGTCCTTTCTTTCTGTGAGTAGACACTGTTTCGCGATAGTTTCGAAGGATATAGTAAAATTGAACGGCACTTCGTTCGATGAAAACACTGCAGCGGTTTACGATGATAACGTTGCAACGTGTTGTAACATGGTAAAAGTAATTTGAAGAGAATTGTAGATTGTACATGATTTTTGCAAATTGTTCGGAGTAACGGGAATACTGCTAGATAGTTATAAATATACGACGCGTTTTCCAGTAAGAGGGAATGAGTCGAATACGTGTAATCATGCTGGTTTTCGATTGCAAGCTGCAGTCGTAACCCTGCATTAACGAAGGTAATAATTATATTAGAGAAGCTGACCGGTGCAGTTGTTCAAAAATGGGGTAAATGTAAGTTAACCTGAAATTACGTAGCCGCGACATATTATTTCTCTAATTGATGTAATAAGTATATTGGGTAGTCCGTCAAGTTCCAATGATAACGTGCATACATATGTATATCCGCATAGCGCATAAGGGTTGAAACCTTGAATTTTACACGCAACTATCACGTTTCACAACGACCTACCACCGTCAAATATCACTTCACGTCGTCTCAGGAACATTTAATGCAAGAAAAGGAATATAAATTCATTTTAAAGGCCAATAGTATTGCTCTTCTATCGAAGACCTGTGAAGTACACGAATTCGTTCAGAATAGTCCAGTAGAATTTCTCCTTTACTATTGAAAATACAGCAAAATAATAGGAATAAAAGATTCTTATTTTTAAAAACTGTATTTTTTGTG
>NW_017100342.1:578150-607982 GCF_001263275.1 Habropoda laboriosa | reverse complement strand
AATCTTTTCAGATTTGTGCTTACTATAATACTTTTCTTCGTGAAACAAGAGGCACCTAATTTTAAATTAATAAAATGCACTTATTTTGCTATCTGGTTATAAGAAATTTCGTTACACGATAAAATAGAATCTACTTTATTCCATTGAACGACTAAACCTATATTCCTTGAAAATTAAAAACGCAACAATCTAATGTAAAGTGCATTCTAATCGCACAACAAGCGATTACTTTGATTGCATTTTCTTACAAGGCTGCAGTTTAATTTTCGAAACAGACATACGGTTGCCGGATTCGCAACGTTACCTTGCATGAAATTGCTGTAGTAGTCCTTATGAATTCATGCATGCAATTCCAAAGAAAGAAAAATATAACAAAAAGACTGAGGCTGTTTCAAAATTCTCTGCATGATGCTCGGCGGTGCTTGAATATTTGAAGGAATAAGTGTATGACGGAAATAGGAACGTACAAGTACCAGTTCCACACAATATACGGAATGCCTGCGCGCTCGCATATTTGATTCTCACTGAAAATTACTATCTTAATCAAAATTACCAATGTAACTGAACTACCCACTTCCAAATTCTTATCAATTCTTCCATTGAAATTCCATCGAAAATTTCTAATTCCTTCTTCCAACTATACTAATCAATTACATATATGCACATATAGTTAAATAAACTGCAAACACATCGATGATACACGAAAAGTATTATTTATGCAAGGTAATAAAGTTTGAAAACGTTGATAAGCGAATGAAAGAAAATGGGTGAAATTATTGAAGTGAAAAATAAAAGAACACAAAACTATTAAGCAATATTGCAAGAAGCAGGTTTTATCAGGCGGAAAATGTGTAGCACGAGGTGGGTTCGAAATAAAATTCGTGCCATGTTCTGTTATCGCGAGAACGTAGATCTGTTTTCGATTTAAACATCACGATGGCTGGTGCGACTGTCATTTTTCCACCTACAGCTCTGCCACGCACGGCATTCTCTGTCGTTCTCGCTCACTCGATTTCTCATTTATTCAAGCGCCGTTCATTCACCTGCTCGTGAATAAAAAAGTCGAGTAAAGAGTTCCGCGCCATTTTCGTCAACGACAGATTACATTCGTTGCACAAATCTCGACTCTTTATCGTGTACAATACGAACAACACCTATGAAATCATTATGAAGCGAATGATGTTTGGTAGTGGATTCATTTTAAAAAGTAACGGAAATTGTAATCTTTATTACAACATGAATAAACGATTTACATAGTTACTTTTACGTGAAATTTATTTACTTGTTTATTTCTATCGATTTGCGATGATTAATCTTTGTTAGTTGAAAAAGTTAGTTTAGATGAAAATATCATGGAAAGATGACAGTTGAAAGGTAAAAATAAATGTTAAAAGACAATTTTTAGCTTCGAGATATCAAACATAAGTTGTAATTGTTTTCCTAAAGTTAACAATTGTCTTTTAACATTTATTTTTACATTTGAACTTTCGCGGTTTAGTAAGTTTAATCAATTAAATAAATGAACAAAATTATTCTTCACTTTCACTGGCAAACAAATGATTATTAAAAAATAGAGATTAATCTGGAGACCAGAATACTGCATAAATCGATTCACTTATTATCTTAAATAATTTTCATTAAGTAGCAAAGGATAAATAATCTGAGAAAAGTATTAAATTGATTTCGGTGTATTTCTTTGGAAACAATAATCACCCGTAAAACTGCACCATTATGCAGCACTTTAATGGACTCATATTCTTGCCAAGTTTCGTCGCAGCTGTTCATAATTTCAAACCTTATTAAGATCTTAAGATTTGTCCATCAGAAAACTTTGTCTGACTGTTAGAATCAGATTTTCAAAGTTAATTTTTAACGATAAAATTTTCAGTCACTCTTACTTGGACGTAAGTATTATAGCTTGAATTTTATTCCGAATCAGTTTTTCACCATTTTGTTGAAATGAACTTTTCATTGAAATGCTTTTTCGAAACTTTACTGTATGTTACCGTATCGTATTGTATAAATAAATATCTAATGTAATTAGTAAATATTTAATAAAAGATGTAGAATAACTTTGATACATGTCCCATCGTGTCCTTTCGATACAACTCCTATAATTAAGAAAAAATGTTAATCTTAAAGTTTATCGTATTGATAGCTGTTCAATGAATTAATTCAAACAGATAATATTATTTAATATCCATTAGATATTAAATAATACGATAATAATATGTAAAAAATAAATAAATATGATAACAGAAATAGAAATTCTATCATGGTGTAAAGAAAATTTCTATTACACCTATTCCTAAAACGTACAATGTGTAAATACTTTTTATGTTTGGAACCTTATGTCATTATTCGATCGAAGACAATGAATTGCTTATTATGTATTACATTTCTAAGATGTAAAATTACGTAAATTGTAACGATACTCGTTTTAGGATGAGTATCATAGCCATGCATGTCACGATTAGTATTGGTTTCGAACGTGATTTCTAACCAATGAAACCACAGCAATAAGCTACTTCGAGCAGCACGCAGCACGACTGAAATTACGAGTGAGCCTAAGCTCAAGAGACTCCGATCTGTAGAACATTGATAAATATTTACTTGACGGATTGATACGTTCTACTATTGTTTTACCAGCACTGTTGCGGCTAATGCTTACGAAGAAGGATATTAGAAAACTGGACAGCGGAATTTTCGTGGAATTTAAACAAACAAAATAATTTCTTGCAGTATAAAAAGTAGGTTCATTTTTGTACGATTTAATTTAACACTATCGCATGGTTGATCAATTGTTCGTGACATTATGATAGTCGTGAATGATTAATTAAAAATTCGACAGAAATTATGAGAACAAAATACTGTGCTTCATATTGATAGCTGTTTAATGAGTTAATTTACAAAGATAATTTTATCTTAGTATTCGTTAAAATAAGGAGGAAATGTGGTAATAGAAGAATCCTGGTGTAAAGTAAACTTTTATTATATCTACTATACGAAAAGTGAAAACTTATTTTCAACCCTTTCACTGCTGTTGGCGCTTTGAAAATTTTCTCGCACTGTGCTCTTGGCGCCTTTTGACACACTTCCACCTTAATTTAATCCTTAATTTTCGCCCTTTGTGCACTTTCATCTTAATCTAATAAAATGATAAATTAAAAAATTTTTTTAAATTTAAAAACACCGAAACGAAAGATTTTGCAACCGCGTGTTACGAACTAAAACCTGCCGCAGCGAAAGGATTAAATAAAGTTTCAATTTTTAAACAACATAGAACCTAAATTTCCGCCGAAAAACAAATCTAATGAAAAGGATCAGCTGTGTTACGTTCACAATTTTCAAATTCTCTGAAACTTTCGTAAAGACACTTCAGGAAGTCAATGTACTCATTTCCAATAAATGACTTAGCAGAAGACGTGTAGAAAATACCGCTACAACTAAATCACGAATAAATCGAAACGCTTTCCCAAAGAAGTTCAATCCTCGCATTTATCAAAGCTCGTAAATATTTCACAAACGTCATCGAATCTCCAGTATCGAAGAACATCCGGGAAAACGAGCGGGCGATTGCGCGGGCAGAAAATTGATATACAGGATGCACCGTGGCCTCTCGAATGCCTCTCGGTCCGTTCACGTGCGTATAATCATCCGGGCGTCGTTGAAAATCTATGAAAACCCATGGCGAAGTTCCGCCCGCCCAATATCGATGCAATATTAATAAACCGTACAAATCACCGTGGCTCAATTCCATGGTTAAATCCACCAGCATCAGCCATAGATTACAGCAATTGAGAGCGGAAGGTAGGAGCGGAACGAAATAGGGCTGGCAAGAGCCAAGAGTAAAGGCAACGATGGGTAGGACGAAGGGTAGCCAAAGTCGGGTCTGAAGTCGGGGGATAAGGAGGAAGGAAAGAGCGTGAAGCTGGTTCGGAAGACGAAAAGAATCCACGAGAGAAAACGGCGGCTGTATCGTGGGGAGAGAGAGGCTGTAGTAGCGGCACGGCGCGAGGAAACGTAGGACCACGTTTCACCATACAATACACACACATACATACACGAGCGAGCGTGCGCGAGCGCGATCGCGTGTACACGCGGTCACTCATACATCCTCGTTCACGTGGCACATGTAAGGCACTCGCTTTCACATGTACGATCACGCAGACAGGGATACTGGTTACACCGACGCATAGATTGCATACTTATGCCGGCACTGTGCACATAAAGTTAGGGCGGCGCGCGCTCTCCTTCGCTGCCGCACAAGAATAAGAAACACGGTAGCATACATAAACAAGGAGGTTGGGGATGCAGCAATTTAAAACGTACCCCGGAATTCCTCCCAGCGGGGTCGTAGAGCGGCCCTCTATATTACGAATTCCTCCCTTCCTCCCGTGAAACACCCGCCCCCTCCTCCACCGCCACCTTTGCTTCTTCCCTTGCTCCAGCTTGTATGTCCTCCTGCATCTTACTAGGAATTTCGGTCGTATAAAGTGGGACTATGAGCAGCGTTGTGTATCAGCGGCCACCTTCGACGGAGATCGCGCCATTCCGCGTGGAAAATGGACCGCCATAATGTGCAATCTGTAACCATTCTTGGGATCTGTCTCCGGTTGCCGGTGAAAGCTCGCGAGAACCCCTATGGCGTTTCGACGTCAATCCTTTGATACTTGTCACTGTGTAGAATTTGACGAACTGCTTCAGCAATTTGGTAAGGGACAAGGAGTGATCGATTCTGTGGTTGTAAGGCAAAACGACGTACACTGTCGGCTAAAAGTTTGAAAACACTGTGCACTGAAAGTTGCACCAAAAATTCTATGAAAAACTAGTAGCAGATTTGATATTGATATAAATTGGCAAGTGATTTCAAACTCTTTGTCAGTAGTGTATACTCGCGTGTTTTTACTTTGAATATACAGGGTGTCTAAAAAGGTCAGGGCTGAACTTATACTACGTGTTAACGAGGTTGAATAGGTAAAGAAAAGTTTATATAAACTTATGTTCGAAAATGTTTTATTGAAAAATTACAAGCGTTCGAAGATTCTTATCAGTTGTTATAGCAGTTACAATAAAAGTTCGGAATTTCTTCCCTTTGGAAGAATGCAGACTTCCATTCGTTGGAAGATCTAAGATCTAACGCCTCTTGACTTCTATTTATGGGGTCACGCAAAACAGTTGGTTTATGAAAGTACGATAGACACAGAAGACTAGCTTTGGGAATGTATTCAAAATGCATTTACTGCTATTTACAATACCGTAGGAATATTCGAAAAAGTTGGACATGCATTAGTTCGACGAATGGTAGCTCCAATTCCGCTACTTTTAGAATTCTTAAAAGAGAAACAAAATCTACTATTGTCATTCCTGAAAAAAGAGGATAAAGGAGCAAATTTACAATGCAATCTCTTCCCAAAAGATTCGCCATTTTCTAATCAACAGAGGTCCTTCATTATGAATCAATTTTTCTTCTGGAAGAAAAAAAGAAGCACAGCCTATCTGATCACTGTCATGAACTCGGCTGAAAATACACGTTTCGTTGAAGAAGGTTCCGCGAAGGTTCCCGTCAGAATAGCTAATCAGTTTCTTTCCGTAGCTAAGTAACAACGAGCGTCCCGAAGTTTCACACGAGGAGACTTAATCAGGCTAGCTGGCTGACTAGCTCGAAAACTTATCCCGTCAGCGTGGAAGTTTGAATCCTTCCGGGTTTAATGCCTATTATGCAGATCAGCGCGCGGCTAAGTCAAATAACGTTAACAATAGAGAATCTGCAAGTTGCTTCATCGTTGTGAATCGAGCGATTGGTTGTTTGAACGACGGTGTCGCCCCGGGCTGCTCTGTTTGCAGACATAAGGGAGCGGAACCAGGCTGAACGGCGAGTCGGGGGAGTTCAATTGGTGGCGGCAATCCTAGTAATGTACCCGTGGGGCTCTGTCAAAGTGCTTTCCAGAAGAGAACGATGTTGCATTCAGCATTTGAAAAGTTCATTCTTGCCGAAAGTAGCGACGCGCGCGCGGCCAAATAACTATATCCTCCTGGCTAGGCCGGTTCCTCCGCGACTGGAGCACCTTCGATTTCTTGTACAATATGTCGGACAAGATCGCCGAAGGAGGAGAAACACAAAGGGAAGGTGTATCAAGGAACAAGATTACAGTGAAGAAAATGTTTAAAGTGAAACTTACACGGGACGATCAAAGAATGTTTTTCTGTTTTGTTAATTATTTGGCTGTTTAAGGAGAAGTTTTGGTGCAAGTGGTCGAAGAGTGTTTTCAAATTTATCTACTGTCACTCTAAATCTTATCTAAATTTACCACTCTAAGGAACAAAAGGAGATGTCTAATATCTAATCATCAGGTGTAAAAATATTAGGTGTTAATTCAAATAAATTAATATCAACTTTTTATACTGAACTTAGGATGGTCCATAAATTTCATAAAAAAGAACATACTTGTTTCACATCTTCACGAATAATACTTTTATTCAATTTTATCCGCCATTTTGAGACGCATTACGGATCCGGTGTATCTAGCACCTCACAGGTTTGTCAATTTCTCGAAATTTAAAGAATCATATAACAAGTATATTAAAAGTATAAGAAAATTTCCAATTTTTTCATTTTTTTTACTTTCTACACTTCCCTTAAATACTGTGTCACGGGGAAGAAATAAGACGAGGAAACAGAAAATAACACTGCAAGTATTATAAAAAACGAACTTTAGAACAATTTCCTTCTTAACTCTTTTCATCCCGAAAGGTATAAAATATGATACAAGGAAGTGAAGAATAATAGCACAAGTACCTGGTAAACTCACAAATTAATACGTTTCATTCGTCGCCACAGATTACATTAAAAAGAAAGAAAGAAGAAAAATTATACAAAAGTCACAGCAAAAAGCAGTGGATACACATTCACGAAACGGTAAAAGTTTCAATAGTTCACCCTAATGGGGCGAGTTGGCGCAAGACGAGAGTGCAAAATGTAATTGCTTGTTTATTGAAAGAAACCTGTGCGACATTTACGACACGTTAGACCGAGAAAGGGGCATGGAGGGACTAACGAAGCCCAGAAACGCGGACTTTTATCAAAAAGGCGAGCGCATCCCCGATAGTTCTTCGTTCTTTTCACACCTCCATGCCCAGGGACTTAAGTTTAAAAACCGGTGGCTAAATAATGTATATCACAGCGGCAACAGCGAGCGGTAAAACAGTTATAAAAACACCAGCAACTACGTTAGGATCAATTATTTAAGATGTACAGCTCCGTAAAGAGAGAGTAGACTAGTCGTAAAGGGGGCGGAAGAAAGTAACGCTTCTAGGACGAACCCGGATGGAGGGGGGAAACGCGGTTGGAGTGGGGAGAGGGTGGGGGGTGGAAGGAGACCATCGCGGGAGTTATAAAGGTTGCAGTTAAAAGTTGCTTGAAATATCAAGGGACTGACTGCTTCGAGACGACGGCGACCGTTATTTTTGAGCTGTTGCGTATTGGAATTTGTACGTGAAAGTTCGTGTCACCTTCGCCGGCGTGATGAAATTGTCGGGTAACGCGGATAGAGAAAAATCCGATATCCTTTGCTTGCTACGGCGATGGTAAATAGGCATATCGTGGAGAAGAATTGGCGCGGAATGATGTAAAGCCGCACGTCCACACTATACGTGTATAACATAAGACGTTGTAGAGTGAAGTTATAGAACTTGTTAGAAAGGGAGAAGGACAAATATCATGCATTGTAACATTATGTTAAATAACATTTTTCGCGTTATACAAGAAGATACGAGCCACTCAGAAACTAAAATGATTAGCTCCTCTTTTTGAAATTCTTTCAATTTTAGTATCGAAGGATGGGAGCCACTCAGAAACTACAATGATTAGCTCCTCTTTTTAAAATTCTTTCAATTTTAGTATCGAAGCACATGCTCGGTGTTTAACTCTTTATAAATGAAAATAATTTTATAAATTTAATTTGACAAAGTTAGTCACTTTGGCTTCTGAGTGGCTCGTATGTGTTGTCCGCCAAACGTCGGTATAGATCAAAGAAAGTTATAAAATATTGTTATAGGACCGTTAAGTTGCCAGTCGGTCCAAATCAGTGCGACGCGGTTATGAAATATTTGCCATCTACAGCATTCGTTTATTGTTCGACATCGTTTTCTACAATTGTAAAATGGACGAAAGGAAGGACCGCTCGTTTATTTGAATTGTTTCAGGAGAACCGGCGCCTTATGGAACTCTGAGTTTATGAACTTTGAAAACAGAAGTAAGAAGCATGATGCGTGGAGTGAATTAGGCGTTGATATGGAGATGGACTCGACCGAAATAGGAAAAGAAGATTTGATAGTTTCGCCTAAACATCCTCTACTCTATCAGGAATAAAAAAGTTCGGCAAGCAATTTGAGAAAAATGGAGGTGATCTTGAAATCTCCGAAAATCCTTCACCTACAAAAGCATTATTACTGCCGTATTATGGCCGCCTTCGTATGGTACAACTTTTGCAAGCAAAGTTTCTCCATATCTCTGACAAGAACAGAGATATTCAAGGTGATCAAAGCTATCGCCCCACTCCGTATATTCCTGAAATTGCTGACTTCGAACGGTGAAAATTATCGACCACTTTTAGCATGCCTTGTGATATAAATAAAAATAAACATTGAAATAATAATACAGAACTTATGGCTGCTGATTTCGCCGACGAGGCATTCGTTGAAGAGGATGGGAACGATTGTGACATTATAATTGTAGGAGCAGGTTTAACTGGTCTCACATGCGCATACAATATTTTGAAGAAACAAATTGGGTTAGATGTACTAATTCTCGAAGCAAACAGTAATCGTCATTTTAACGTGTTAATGATATCTTATGTGGCAATATAAATTCGATAGAATTAAAAGCTAAGAAAATGTTTAAACATGCCTACAACTTCAAAGTCCTCTAAAATCCAAATTTTAAATAATTACGATTGATATTTTACACTATTATGTACTTGTATATTCTCTTTAGACAAATTGTTTCAATATCATACGTCAAATATTACACGATGTTCGAAACTTTCTTGATGCTTTCAATTATAGTGACACATCATTCTAAATAGAATAACTGCTTTTCAATAACGTCATCATCAGTACAATGGTACATACTTATTACTTCTAACTGAAAACAGGTGAAGTAGGAGGTCGTATTTTATCGAGAAACTTGAGCGATACTTACCACGCAAATTTTTTACAAAAACGCGTAACTAATTTATTGGAAACATTACGTATAAATATCGAACAAAGACGTAGTAAATCCAACGAGAATGTTTTATACACAAAAGGAAAGCCTTTGCAAACTTTACCCAGATTTTATGCAGCTGAAGTTCACAGTTTTCTTCAAACGGTAATGACAATTAATCTCCCAAGTTGTTAACTAAAATTTAGCGAAAGCTGTATTGTTTACATTTACTTTAAATTATACCAGAAATTATAATAGAATAACTTGCATCTAGTATGCGAAAAATTAGGTCGTCCAATAAGTTCGTGCCGCTCGTCTTTTGTATTTCGAGTTACTTTCGAGAAATGCACCCATTAATTCAGACTAGAAAAGTTAACCCTCCGTAGGCAAACATATTTTTTCACACTCCGCAGGCAAACTGAGTCTTTTGTGTCCGAGTCTAATTTTTTCACTGTTTCAAGCTTTGATGCAGTTACTTATCAAAGTTTCTACTACATTATACAATTATTGGTCAAGTCAAATGTTTAAAATTTTTCTCAATAAAAATAAAACTTCGTTTCAAGAGAATGCGGGAGTGAAATTTCACTTGGGTCATCAGAGACCCAAAGATTGCCTACGGAGGGTTAAGAAAAGCAGTAACAATGAAACGTTCAGGACACTTAAATCGGAACAAAGTAATTTTTCAGCACGATAATGCCAGACAGCATATGGCACAAAACGTGCGAAAACAACTTAGGTGAATTCAGTTGCAAAATTTTATCACACCCGTCACATTCTCCAGAATCTGCTTCGTGCATCGCAACATTTTTTAGCGGGCAACAAATTTGACAATGTCGACTCTGTAAGGAATAATACTGAAAAATATTTGAATGAAAAATCGAAGAAATTTTATAGTGACAACATAGGTGACTAAGTTCTTTCATAGCATTTAAATGTGTGTTTAAAATATTGATCGAAATGGCACATCTATGAACGACACGAACGTATTGAACGACTTCATATTTAAAGTATTAAACAAGGAGTACTATCCAAGTGATCAATTGAAGTATTTTCTCCTACAATATCTGTTATATTTTATTTACACAGATTGAAGAAAATGCTACAAATTCTAAATTTAATACCTACACTGGACACGAAGATGCGAGGCAAATTGCTGAAACAAGCGTTGAACACTTACTGCGTAAAATCGTTTATCTTCCCTATGCACGTTCATTATGTCGAGCATTTATTTGCAGCACATGCAGTAAATTTGTTTACACTTTAAATTAGAAATTTTTAGATAATTTTAGCCACTCAGAAGCCAATAACTCCATCAAATAAGATTTATCAAACTTGTTTCATTTATGAAAAATTAAGCACCAAGCACGTACTTCGATGCTGAAATTGGAAGAATATCAAATAGTGAAGTTAATCATTTTAGCTTCTGAGTGGCTCGTATGTTGATGAAAATGTAAATAGAAGCATAAGTAAATTACAATACGACAAATAACATATTACACTTGTGACGAAGTAAAGAAATGTTTAACTCGTCTTTTTTTTTACAGCTATAAGAAATCTGAACGATGTTTCAGCACTTTGGTTTTTAGTTATACTGAACGGTGCTTCGGGTCTCTACAATCGATTGAAGGTTATGATAGGTGACAGTAATCGATACTTTGTTCAAGTATGTATAGAAACTTGCCGCTTGTATTTCTTGCATTGATATTTAAGAGGAATGTGTATTACTTTAAAACTACACTTATCGCATCGTTGTTTTAATAAGTCTATCGAATGGTTGTATTATCGATAAAGGGAGGTATGATTAAAATTGTGCAAGAATTATTAAAAAATATTTTACGGCTACGGGGAGAAATAAGGTACGCAGATCCAGTTTATAAGGTTACAGTCAACGACGAACGAGTTCATGTTTTTACGCAAAAGAAACATTTCAGGTATTATGTCTAAACAATAGAAACTGAAGTTACTTTTATTATCATAATTTCTCAGTACACCTGCGTAACTATTTAGAATCAATCTGCCTGACAATTTATGTAAAATGTCTGCCTTTCTATGAAAGTAATACTAATTTTTTTTAAAAAGAAATAAAAATTAATACTTTCACTGTTGCCTCTGTTATAAATGATTGAACATTATTTTGTGCTTCATAGGTGTGAATTCGTAGTTCTTGCAGTGCCTCCGTTAATGCAAAGCCGTATTGTCATCGAACCATCGTCTCGATGTGTATTAAACACTTTGCACGCGTCAAATGAAAACGTGTTTTTTAATATCGTTTACGAACAATCGCCTCCGAGTGATAATTCTACAAAAAATATCGTAACCACGTGGGATTCTAGTAATAATTTAAACATTCTTTACGACGGATCGCACGGCAATAAGAAGGAATTTGTGCTCGCTGGGTTTCTTACTGAATCTAACGTCATTCAGACAGGCAGGAGAGGGTTGTTCGATACGTTAAACGATTGTTATAAAGCTACTGAAACGTTGGAACATCTGCAATACACAGAATACGACGAGTCCTTAATAAATGACCAAATAAAAGTTGGTTGCCCCATGAGTGTTGTGCGGCCCTCTTCCATTGACAGTTATATCGACTGTATAAATTCACCTTATGAAAGGTGTGAAAATTTCGAAGTATCGATAAAAAGTAAAATGCAAAATTTTTATTTTAGTAGACACAAACAATTTATTTGAACTCTTATCCGGTCGATGTGAGTCCAATCGACTCACACGCCTAGTTTTTTAAAGATATTTCGAACAGTACTTGAGAAATCCGAAATTCCTTCTATTGTATCGAATGAATTGTAGTCCTGTAAGTAAAAATTGTCGAAGATTTTTTGGGTAAGCAAAGAAAACACATTTAAGTAATATTATTACAAAAGTAAAGGATAGGAGTACATCGGACACATCCAGGTCTATATAATTCACTTAATCTTGAATATAACACAATAAATAAGTTTTCAGAAAGTTCTGAGTATTTTTGAAAATTTATCTTAAACACAAACTATACCCTTTACCAAAATCGCGTGTTAATACTCATGTACGTTACACAAATGAACTATCCGGATGACGGTTAAAGAGGATAAGTAAATTAGCGTTATAATTTTAAACATTAATCAAATTTGACTTTACTATTCGAAAATTTAATTCTTTAGGTATATGTACATATGTATATTAATTTATTTATAAATTTCTATAAAAATTTCAAACTCAGTCTAATCGCACGCAGTTTATTTACTCTTTTCTTTCAATACGAAACGAATAGTTCAATGATTGAATTGCTAAAATTTTTCATAAAATTACCAGTAGAGCTGATAAGCTTATTTTTCCGCAAGGATCTTCTTTGCTTCGAGCGAATACGCTGTTAACTGGCCAGGAACAATAGACGGTGCAATACAGGCAGGTGAAAATACAGCTTCCGCGGTTTTGCTGAGGATTAGACCACAAGCACTTACCTTACATGAACTATCAAGAATTGGGTACGTATTGTGAATTACAGTACGATGGAAATACAATTTAAAGTTGTACATATTTATATTAATTTATTTATAAATTTCTATAAAAATTTCAAACTCAGTCTAATCGCACGCAGTTTATTTACTCTTTTCTTTCAATACGAAACGAATAGTTCAATGATTGAATTGCTAAAATTTTTCATAAAATTACCAGTAGAGCTGATAAGCTTATTTTTCCGCAAGGATCTTCTTTGCTTCGAGCGAATACGCTGTTAACTGGCCAGGAACAATAGACGGTGCAATACAGGCAGGTGAAAATACAGCTTCCGCGGTTTTGCTGAGGATTAGACCACAAGCACTTACCTTACATGAACTATCAAGAATTGGGTACGTATTGTGAATTACAGTACGATGGAAATACAATTTAAAGTTTAACATAAAACATTAGGTTAACGTTATAATGTCTCCGGTACAAATTGCCATTATATTTTTATTTTCATATCTGAAATATTATCTTACCTCTATTTCTATTATTTTTAATACAACACTTAAAATTTAACATTTTTATAATAATACAATATTAATGTTCCCTGGATTTTCTCTAATTTTTCATTAGTGCAGATACTAGAAAGAAGACAAGAAAAGAAGACGAGTCGGTTTTCTTGAAGATATGCGTTATACAGTACATGGGAATATTCCTTAATGTTATTGTTTTCCTATCGTTTTTAAGGATTGCCTATAATTAGTGTATCAATGTGTAATTGAATTCCTTTAAAACAAGAAATTACAATGAAGCAGATTATCGTATGCATGCGATAATTGCTGTGAAAATTATTCTGAAGAATATTAAAGAATTTTCTTCCGTTACTTCTGCGTTTGAATGCTCGGTTGTAAATAATCTGAAAATCGAATTTTAATAAGCGCGTACATTAAACGCAAACTAAACATACACATATGTTACACATATAAACACATAAATATAGAATATGACCCCTAATAGGAACAAGAAAGTTAGAGTTGTAGATAGAACGTAGTTCTGTATTCCTACTCTACCTGTTCACACCTAACTGGACCGGATTTGAAATATAATGTACAATATTTCACGATAATTCGTCGCTTACTGTGTAACTGTGCCGCCAGACACTGAATAAAGCAAAATCTACGTGCTTTAGTTCTTTGTCGTAAGTGATCGTAATAATTAATTACCTTGAAATCCGTACTTTTACAATCTGTAAGCATGATTCGTACAAAAACGATTGCTAAAATTAAACATTAATCCGTTTACTTCTAAAGAATTTCGTAAGTTGGTTAAATCAAACAAGATCTGCAAATAATTAGCACAGAAACTGTTTAGTATTTTAGTATTTGTACATTATATTGTGTTATTCGTTTGTAAAAAAAAAATGTCGTTTGATATCCTCTTTTTTGATTGATAACTAAAAATACCTTGTAACTTGGAAAAGAAATTTCTCGATTTTATTTCAGTCTTATAAGAGTTAAATAACGGAGTGAATAACGTAATATTAAATACCTACGATAAACAGGGTTTGTAATAAGTACGGTGACTATTTCTAACGTGCAAAAAAATAAGCTGCGATTTGTAGAGATTTATGAAGTTGAATTAACGTTCCGTGACATTACGTATCGTAACGTAAACGTTGAATTTATCAGTCTCAAAACTATTGTAAAACTACCAGCTACGGTAAATGAATTAACATGATCTAACTTTAAACGATATCTGATAATTAGGATTGTTTATTGAAACAACAATGTCTCAAAACGATTCAAGCGACGACGACGAGATTGGATTGCAGACACCGTTATTCCTCAGAAAAGGCTCTCGATGTAGTCGCGGAACACCAGGTATGTAAAATGTATATACACTATCGGGCAAAAGTTTGGAAACGCTGTGCATTGAAATTTACACAACAATTTCCAGAAAAGAGTTAGCAATTTTAAGAATTTTTTATCAATCAAATCAATCGAAATAAGGTAAATTGATCTTCTCAAGATCAATATCAAATCTACAACGAATTCACAGCAAATTCGATATTGATAGAAATTAGCAAGTGATTAGAAACTTTTGGCCGGTAGTGTAACGATACGGTCCATAATTGTACATTAAAGTTTATAACAACCGTTTACAGTAAATTCTCTCACAGTTTCCACCAGTTTTGATTCTCAGTGTCTACCCAGATGATCCTACGCCTAAGTCTGCGTTATCACTGGGCCTATGTTATCTTGCTGGTTGTTGTTTTTTTTACGAGATTTCACGGCTCGACAGTTCATAATAGAATAATATAACTTTTTTTTATCTGAAAATTTGTTAACATATTGGTGAGATTTTTCTGATGAAAATGAGACCAAATACGATATAATTTGAACAACATTCACTTATTAATACTTATCGAGTGATTAATTTCATTTCACAGTATGTATATCGCTTTGGATGAATTACAAAAACGAATTGCTAGAAAAATATATTAAATATTTGTACACATTGTCCGTCGAATGCGGAAGGAGAGACACCGTTTGATGGACACTGTGAGAAACATTACTGTATTTTGTTTCTATTTTCGCATTTCTCTGTCGATTTAACACTAGAACAACCAGAGTTGAATGTAGTACATTTATTCCCTTCTTGTACATACATTTAGGTATACTGTATAAAGAACTTCGAAATCCAAATGATTAAGAGAAAGTAAATTGGCGTGTATAATTGTTTCTTCATTTCAACAAAATTCACTTGGACAAAAACATCTTAATTTCTGTAATTAAAAATAGGAAATCTGTAATCCGTCATTTTTACGGGTTTGGTCGTTCTAGTGTCAAGTACCATACACTACCGGCCAAATGTTTGGAATCACTGTGCATTGCAAGTTGCACAAAAATTCCCCAAAAATGTTAGCATTTATAATAATTTTCCAACGAATTTTTTATTATTCAAATCAATCGAAATGAGATAAAGTGCTATTGATCTCCACAACATCAATTTCAAATCAATAAAGAATTAGTAGCAGATTCAGTATTAATATAAATTGGCAGGTGATTCGAAACTTTCGGCCGGTAGTGTATATAATTTTTACTGTATATGTAATCATTTGTGTACTGGTGTATCTATTAGGTGTAGAAATGAATTGTTTCCGATTGGATTCACATAATTGATTGAAAACCACCGATTTTGCAAGCTGGCAAGAAAATGGCAAAAGATCATCAACAATAATGGAAATTATTTCGACGATTCATCTCTTTTCATTATTTAAAAAAAAAAATGTTTAATTGCACCCAAAAGTCGGGAAGAATTCATTTCTACACCTGATAGTTTCGTGGCTCTATCACTTTTTTTCTCTCTTTAACATTTAGTGAAGTAGAGGTGTTTGAGAGATGGACAAAAGTGGCATACGAGCAGCGATCCAGTATCTGGTGATAAATGGCCTTACTGCAAAGATCATTTAAGACACTTGCAAAAATTATTCAACACTCGTGGAAAAATCATTCAAGGTCCTTGCAATGATGTCCATCAAGACAAAAGTGAGAAATGATCCAATACCTCGTGACCTCACTGCAAGGACCTTGAATAATTTTCGCAAGTGTCTTGAATGATCTTTGCAGCGAAGCCCTTTATCACCAGGTATTGGATTATTTCTCACATTTGTCCATCTTTTCTCCGTCACAGCAAACACTCCTCTACTTCACCAGCTGCAAAAAGGAACAGAAAAATTACAGTAAAAATTACAAGCATCTAGCAAAAGTCTTTGATACTTATGCCGCGAACTTTTCGATCCACCCTGTAGGTATAAAGGTCCACCTTGCCTTCTATTATTTTATCGTAAACAAAGTTTCATGCTTATTGATCTAACACTATGCCTGTGATTTAATTACTACGATTCGCTTGTTAAAATTCAATTACAATTATTTATCAATGAACGTTCCATAATATGCATTGCAAATTAGACGCTTGGTTTAACATTTATTCGTTACATTACAGGAACTCCGTCATCTATCACTAGTTCAGTAATATTCGGCCAAATCCCAGAAGATGTACTTCGTGTTTGGAGTCAACTACCAGAAGCAATACGTTTGGATCCTAGCTTGGCAGTTTTTCAAAGAGAATACGATCGGGTTCTTCAAACCACAGAAGGAAAGTTGGTATTTCTTAAATACATTCACTATAGGAAAAAGAATACAAAAAAGTGACTTACATATTCGTTAAAATACATGCTTTCGTTTTCTTTTATTCTAAATAGCAATATTTCTTGTATTTTTATTAGGTTGTCCTGAATGTTTCCGTGGTTTTAAGTCGTTTATTTCGAAAGAAAAACATAAAACATTGAATTTGCTACTAATTCTTTATAGATTTGAAATTGATGTTGAGGAGATCAATAGCAATTTACCTTATTTCGATTGATTTGAATGATAAAAGATTCTTAAATTTGCTAACTCTTTTCTGGAAATGTTTGTGTAACTTTCAATGCACAGTGTTTCCAAACTTTACACCGATAGCGTGTGTTTTTTCTTTTTTTTAAATAAACGGTTTAAAACCTATCCTAATAATAAAGAGCGTAGTTAGATTTGTTAGAATGCCCAGTTTAAGTTTATTTTAAAACACATGCAATGTAATTGGTTCTTCCCAGATCTTCAGATGGGTTGAAGAAAGATTGCCTGGTGGTAAACATGTCCCTTGAGCCACAATCCTTATTACAACAAAAGTGAGTAATATTAAATGTTTTTTTAATAATTAAGTTAAAATTGTAAAATTTAATGCATAGCAATGAACTTTTCTGCATTGTTATCTCCTCTTTTTTTCGTTTTAAAATATAAAGTTACAATAAAATGTATTTCTGACTGAAAATTTGACACAGTAATATAATACGCGGTTAGTAACGATGATTGTTATATACAGGGTGTCCTCAAGTAGAAAGAGTAACAGCAGTACCATACCTCGAAACTTGCAGTTAATTTGCATTTTTTTTTTTTTAAACGAAGCCTTAAATAGAAAAATGTTATTCTTTTTTCCGATTTATTTTTGCTACATCACGATTTTGGTGACACCCTGTGTTAACCCAGTATTTACATTGAAACCGTATGACAACAAAATTGATATTAAGTTTAATTTTTAAAAGTGTATTATTTTTGTTGTAGTATGTACAATGAGTATACGAATGAAATATTTATCATATGTATAATTCAGTATAAATTAATAATAATAATTAATTTGCATATCGACGTTAGAACGCAAAATAAGAAAATCGACGAGGATGGACATCCCGATGTGTCACCAGAATCTCATGAAACGAAACAAAAACCACTTTATCGTTATACCAAACTTGTCATATTGTGTTGCTGTTGGCTAATATTCACGGTAAGTTTATTTGTCACCTAGAATATATTAAACAGTAAGTACGTTAAATTTTGCTTCGAAGGAGAGCTTCACTTTGAGCAAAAATAGAAAATTTCAAAATAAATCATACGTTAGTATTTTAAGCATACTACTGTACTGTTCAATTGAACAGATGTTTTTATTGCAATGGTATACAATTGTTACAGCTGATACTAATGATTAAGAGCGAGAAGATCGAATCAATGCATCAAATCTCAATACCCACGGGACAAGTAAAAAGTATCCTTTTCTTTATACTTGTAATGAATTATTTGCGTAATTATTAACTGTAGGTTAAATGAAATAAGCAATGAATAATAATTAAATTACTGAAGTAATTTTACGCTGTTCACGTTAGATTTTTCAAATTTCGGTATTTTACATAGAAAGTTATCACTCCTATTAATCCTTAAATTTTGATAGATTATAAAATGCACGGTAGCATTACTGGCAAACAAATTAGTGTTATATTAGAAGGTTCATTACTTCCATCAGTAAAATATACAAAATATACAAACACAACTGATAGATATTTATTGGTATGGTTAGAACTATTAGTCAACCAAGCAAATAACACTAATCCACTTTCGTTTAGGTCTGAACAAGTTCAGGTAAACTTTTCGTATGAAATTATTTGTAACAAATAAGTATCACAATGTTTTTACTTTTTTATGCCCTCCTTTAATGAAATACTTTACGTAAAAATTTCATAATATTTGTAATAAAAATTGCACGTTAGAATTCATATTTTTATGCACGATAAAAATGGTTTTGAAGTTCTTAACACTGAAGCTAATAATTAACCGAAAGTTAATTCATTTCAATTTATGATATTTTGTATCCAGAATATAAGTGATTTATGGATTTTGCCAATACTTCCGGAAAATCTGATGGACATTTTTCCTGGACAGAGGCATCAGAAAACTTTTGAATTAGGATATACCGATAAAGAGTACGCGTAATTGTTTTTCTTTATTCTTTTTTTCTTTGAAATTACTGTACTTACATTCTTTGATTTCAAATTTCGGATAAAGCTGATTATTTCTTTGTACAGTTCGTTAAACAACCGTTTTGCCTTCTTCAACTCTATTCGTGAATACTTAACATAAGCCTAACTGATTAATGATCAAAGAGTCTAAGAATATTCGGTGTTATAAGTGTATTTCTATATCGAATTGCTATATTTAAAACTTATATACCCACATACGCCTAAAACGTTAATATACTTTTCTTAGAATTCTAGAACAAAGCATGGCATCGATAAACTTAAAAACAAACTTAGAATCCAGTTTTGCTGTCTCCATTAGTTACGATTTGTCGTCAATAGACAAAGATGACGGTATAGCGTATGCTGCAATTGTTTTGTTTGGGTTGTATGTATTGATAATATTCGAGGTAATTGATCTTCTTAATATTAAGTAGCTAGTGCAATATTTTAGTACATGTACATTTATACCCAGATAGCACACAGACGTCTTATGAACGTCTTAAAGACGTCGAGTAACAGCCTAAGGATGTCCAAAAGACGTCTGAACGACGTCCAAATGTTACAAATCTGTCTTCAGAAATTTCTTAAAAAAGTCTTAACCCTTTGACTTACGATTTCTTTTCTTGGCTGTGCATCTATAAGTGTCAGCTATTTACTGTTCTAGTACTACATTAAGTAAGGTAAGCTAATGTATTGTAGATTAATTAAATTTGACAATCTTCAGTTTCACAAGTCAAATCTAAAATTAGAATTAAAATGAATTTTTGTTACGAATATGACTGCCTTTAGCACATCTTGACCAGAATTCGTGTCACTCGTTGTTACAAGTCAAAGGGTTAAAGATATAATTTTTCCACGTTGTTAGAAAAATAGACATCTCTAAGACGTCGTGTACTATCTGTGATTTATACACCATTATAACAATTAACACTGTACGAATGTACACATTTTCAAATGGTTTAAATAGTTTAAGCGAATAATTGTAGGTTGTACATAGAACTTTAGCCGCCATGCTAGCGTCGACCATGTCTATTGCAATACTAGCGGCCTTAAATGAGGTAATACAGAGAAAGAGACTAAGAATATCTTAGGAAAATTTAAGAAGTCGATTAAATCACAGATTAAAGAATTTTTTCACAGAGACCAACTATGGATGAATTGATATCTTGGATAGACGTCGATACGTTGTTATTATTGTTCTCCATGATGATACTTGTCGCCGTAGTCGCAGAAACAGGCATATTTGACTGGTTAGCGGTCTATGCTTACAAGGTGATACTTTCATAATTTTCTAATACAGTCTATACAAATATTCTATTACACGAATATCTATGCTTGACAGTATTTAATATTTCCATTAAAAAGCTGGCATAATTGTTGTTTTTAGATAACCGGAGGAAAGCTATGGCCACTCGTAGGTACATTATGTTTCTTCACAGCGTTCGTTTCATCGATCTTAGATAATGTTACAACGGTACTGTTAATGACACCGGTAACCATCCGATTATGCGAAGTAATGGAAATAAATCCGGTGCCGATATTAACAGCAATGGTGGTTTATTCTAATATTGGGGGTGCTATGACGCCAATAGGTGATCCGCCTAATGTAATTATTGCGTCGAATCGCGATGTTATTAATAATGTAAGTATCACTTCGTGTATTTCTGGGAATATTTCATCGACAATTAAGTTAAACCAGTTTAATATCTAGCTTGAATAAAATTTTTATTCGTATTAATAATGGTGTAAACGATCGATACCGATCAAATAACTGTTCGTAATGAACATACTGTATTTACAAAAATAATATAAAACTGGCAGCATATTTAAATATATTAGGTGTAGAAATTAATTAGGTGCCTTTTTGCACAAAGTCTTGACTCCAAAACAGCCATACTTTCTCAGAGAGAAACAAATAAAATAATTGAGATTATTTGGAACATTATAATTGTGATTGATTTTTTTCTAAATAAACATTGAAGTTTGTGGAGAAAAGGGTCCGAATTAATTTGTACGCTTAATAATATCGATTGCTTCAATCTGTATTATGAAACTTTCAAGAATATTTGAGTAAACAGTGTTAAAGCGTTGATTACAATATTTCATAATTATTAATCATTTATAATATACTATTGTAATATGTTGGCCATTATTTAGGGTATCGATTTTAGTACATTCACACTGCACATGAGTATTGGCGTTATACTAGTGATATTTGTAGTATATGCTCAACTACGATTTATCTTCCGAGATATAGCCGTTCTTAGATTCGACGAGCCGCAAGATGTACAGGTACTTTAAACAATATGTATTTCCAATCTTCTCTTTCCATCCAAATATGATCGTTTTCATATTTTATCGATACACAAATAAACATAAAACATGTCCTTGAAGTTTGCGACTCAGGTATTATATTTCAATTTATACTAGGCAATGAACTTAACTTTTCGACAATTTTTCGCATAAAGAAGATTCGTTAGCTAAGGCACAAACTAAATTACAAACACAACAAACGTGTTTAATATATTCCTTTGTCCCCGCGTTGTAGGAATTAAGACATGAAATTGCCATTTGGCAAAGGGCCGCAGCAAGTTTGTCGAGTTACAGTAAAGACGAAAATTTAGTGAGAGAAACTTTGATGAAAAAGGTTCAACGATTACTCTCCCAGTTGAAAAAGAAGTTAATAACAGGTAGCGTAGCACTTGAGAGGTACAAAACTACGCTTGAGGAACTTCAGGAAAAGGTAAATATTAAATAGATGCATATATGTATACGTATTACGTGCATTTAGTAATTGTTTATACAGGGTGTCCCAGTTTTTGCTGATCAAACTTTGTCAGTATGTTCTATGTGCATAAGAAAGAAAAAAACGTTATGTAAATATAGGTCGTTTGAAGCTTTATTAAAAAGTTGTAACAGTAATACGAAATAGGAAGGGAACGATAACGGGTGTGCGGTTATTATGGCGCAAAATAGGAATAGATTAGCGATGTATCTGTGTTTACGATCTGTGGTCGTTGAAGGTGTTGAGTGTAGCTTCTGCCAGTACCATTCTAGTCTTGTATCATAGTAACCGCAAGTTCGTCACCATTCCCTTTGTATTTCGTGTTTTTGTTATAACTTTTTAACGAAGCTTCAAACGACATATGTTCATATAACATTTTTTTCTCTCTTATGCCTATAGAACATACTGGCAAAGTTTGATCGGGAAAAAACTGGGACACCCGGTATGTGAAGCTTGCACATAAGAATCTCCCCCTAGATAAACTTTAACAGATCTTTACAATTCCTTATTATATCCTTACAATTAATTAAAAAATTTCTTTAAATACAGTGCTATAACAGAAAAATTCAGGAAGAAATTATCGACTAGTTACATATTTTCATGAAAACCGATAAAATAAAAATTGAAATTCAATAGAAATTTTTATGTTGCAGTACCCAATTCGTGATAAATGGCTTCTAGTGAAGTCTGGGTTCACGTTGAGCTTGGTGATCACATTATTCTTTTTGCATAGCGTCCCAAACATACACTTATCATTAGGTTGGACCGCTTTGATCGGTGTTCTTTTAATATTAATTTTAGCAGACAGTGAAGATTTAGATGGTCTTATGGCGCGTGTGGAGTGGAGCACTTTATTATTCTTCGCGTCGTTATTCATTCTTATGGAGGTACGACATACTTGCACATTGTCCTACAAGTGCTATTAAAAGATTTTACAGAAGACAATTATATAAATAGCATTTGTACAATAAAACAGAAAAAGCAGTAACAATATTTCTTAAATTTTAAATTTCGTGATTAATTTTTCTAATATTAAAAAAGCCATACAACACACACGTTACACTCAAATTTTACATAGAGCATACTAGCCTTTATACTAAAGTTTTGTTCCAAGTAGACACTCGATAATTCGGTTTTCTTGCTGTAGGCTCTTTCACGTCTAGGTTTAATCGCTTGGATAGGAAAGCAAACGGAAAGAATAATCCTGTCTGTGAACGAAGAATCACGATTGGCAGTGGCTATACTATTGCTCCTATGGGTGTCTGCGATTGCAAGCGCATTCGTCGATAATGTGCCTCTTTCAACGATGATGATAAGAATTGTTACAAATTTGGCGAAAAATGGCGAATTAAAATTGCCTCTGCAACCTTTGGTATGGGCTTTCGCTTTTGGCGCTTGTATGGGAGGTAAAGAAGTTTTCAAAATTATTTTTTAACGTTATTATTATTTCTAAAATTAAATAATACAATTAGAAGCTGAGAAATATTAGATCATCCCATAAGTTCGTGCCGAAAGTGAAAAATATTTTAATGGAAATCCAAGGAAATACTGTAGCGGCGACATAGTAGCCTTGCCAAAAAAAAAAAAAAAGAAATAGAAAAAAGTTGTAGAATGAAAAAGGTACTTAGTTCTTTTTATCAAGTTTTAAGGTTCGTTGGAAATACTGATCTAATTTATCAAATTCGACACGAACTTACGGGATGACCTAATACCAAAAATTCATTCCAATGAATTGTATCGCTCTTAAAAATATGGAAATGTTGTCAAAAATAAAATTATATAAATCGACAAAGTAAATACAGCAATTTAAAAAGATTTTTGAAAAATAGCTATTGAAATTGAAGAATTACAGTTATATTTGCTGTAAAAGGAAATAATTTATATATTCGTTACGATATAATATACCAGTTATTGTATTTTTGTACAAAAGTAAAAGTTCAACGAGGACGAATTTTACAGTGATTTATGTAGTTGAATGGATGGATCTATTTACAGGAAACGGAACTTTGATTGGAGCTACTGCTAACGTAGTTTGCGTAGGAGTTGCTGAACAACATGGCTACAGGTTCTCTTTTATGCAATTTTTCAAGTAAGCACTCACACGTACAATATTGTGCATAACGATACGATAAAAACACCACTATGTGTATTATTTCAAAAAAAAAAAGAGTATACGTAAAATAACATTATTAACATTCATTCTGCTTTTAATTAGATACAATTTTATTCGAAATTTTACAAGTAATAATTGAACCGTTTATTTCGAAAGTAGTGCAAGTCCATTTTTTTTTTTTTATAAATAAAAAGTTTACACTAAATTAATCACAAATTATGCGATATCTCATTTTTTTTAAAAATGGACTTACACCACTTTCAAAATAAACGGTCCAATTGTGGAACATTTAAATAACAAATACTATGCATATTGGATTAGCTTCAAGCAAGACTTTGCATTATTTTTAAATAATAAAAATATACAATAAGTGTTCATAGTTTCTCTAACGATTGTTTGCTTTTTATTCATTTTGTTGTATTTATTCTTTCATAATAATTCCTACATCTTAATTATAAATATGTCGTAATAGTCGAAAATTTTTATTTTTCAATCATGTTTGAATTGCAAATATTGATAGAACTTACACAACATATTACTTAATTTTAGCCTTAATTTTAATTTACTTTAATTTACACGAGACAATTATGAAATATATAATTCTATAAAATACCTAATCCAATATTATATCAAATACAGAGTGCATTCTGAATGAAATTTCGAATTCAGATCGAATAATAAATCCCGAATAAATTAAGCTCATTGTCACAAGAGTTTGTCGCTAATTCATTCTTCGTGTTATAATAATTTAATTAATTCGACAAATAATCTTCAATGCATTCGTTTCAGGGTGGGCTTTCCAATTATGTTGACAAGTGCTATGACAATAACCATGTACTTAATGATCGCCCACGTAATTTTCGATTGGAACGGATAATGTAATTATTACGACCTATGATTGATATTCTCATTGTCGTTTTGGAAAAAAAAAAAACTGTCTGCATTATTAAAGTCAAACATGCAATTATTGGTGAAGCTATTACAATTATTTCTATACCTCGTGAAATAAGAAATGGTTTTATGATAATATTTTATTGTATCTTGTATTGCCGAAAATTTCGATTCGTTTGCAAACGAATTTCGCTCGAAAAAAAAAGACATTGTGTAATTTATCGTACACGATCCATTAAATGAAACTGATCGTTGAAATTAAAAATTCTTTAATGTCGAATTCGAAAAATTTCATATCACTGATTATTTATAACTTTTATTTATTGCAATAAAGTAGTAATTTAGAAAATTGTAATTTCCTTCAAGTTCCCAGATTTACTTTTATTTTTCCTTGGATAAAAATTTTAAATCGTAATTTCCTTTGTATAACATTCTCGGGAAGTTCGGAATTTTTCAGAATCGCAAAATGTAATCGTAATTAATATGAAAATAAATTTTGCCTTTCTTTGATAAATAAAAGTTACAAATGTCTAGTTTTTGTAATTTTTAAAATCCTTCCGATTATACCGAAAAATTCCAGTTTTATAAAATACACGTTAAACTTACCTATCTATAACGCTATGTACAACAAAGCATTGTCTATTTTGAGAGAAAAAGTGGATTAAAGTTTTCAATGAAAAATTTAAAAGCTTCTATAAAAAAAGACGTTTATTTAATAATTGAGTACACTAAGTTGAAAAATAAATTACGTAACACACCGCTGTTTTGACTTAAATCAATCATTCCATGTGACAACAAACCACCAAATTTTTATTTTTCTCCTTATATGAAAATATTATATTTCCAATCATTTTACAAAATGTCACGATTCTTTAAATTCAACCAATTTATAAAATGCAAGTGAAATATATGTACAACGTTTAATTATTCAAGTTCTTAACACTGTTACAATTAATTATTTAATCCCATAGTGTTAAGAATCGTTATAAACACTTAATTCATGAACAACACGAATATGTATATGAACATCCATATGCAACTTCTTTCTAGAATTATTCTAATTCTTCCTTATTTTCGCCTCAACTATCAGAACGTTTTACCTTTGATGTATAAAAATTCAACTTTTCAAATTGAAGGATGAAAATCTGACGATATACAAGCGTTGTGTTATGAATCATTTTCCGTATTGAAATTCGATTAATGTGAAATAAACATAACAATATACACAATCTTTCCAAACTGATGGTACAACTAGGAACCGGTAAATCTATATAAAAAAAAAAATAAGATGAAAATGTAGAATAACGTTGTTTCATACGAAGCTACATTTTCGAATGGTACAGGTAATGTACAATGATATTAGACGTATGTAATGAAGTGAGACCATATATAAGTGAACGCGTATTCGACTAATCTTCAACATCGGTTTATTCCCAAATGAAGCTTCGTATGAAAGAATGTTACTGTATATTTTCGACTTATTCTTTTACATAGATTCATCCCTTTTCAAGTTTTACTACCAGTTCGTAAATACCCTGTGTAATATAATAAACTGCATTTAATCGTGCACGTATTCTAATTCACGTTATTGTTTCTCCAAAGTTTTTTTCAGTTTTCATTCTCCAATTTTTATTATAGATAAATGTAAAGACGAGAAATTCATAAACGAAATACCATACTTCGAGGTACATATTTATGTTTTCACTACATTTTGTAAGTACCAAAGTAACTAACTAACATTATTATGTTGCTAATACTTTTTTTTAACACGTTTTGTGCCATATACGTAGGTTATTCATGATCTACGATAGTAGATCATAGATCAAACTTTCGTTGGAAAAAGAAACATACTTTCTGATTCACTATTTATACAAAGTACACATAAACAAAGATCAAAGTGACAGAATTTATCCATTATCACTGTTTTCATAATTTAGTATTTTAATATAACTAGTTAAATATGTAATTTTGATTTTGAGGTTTTGCTGAAACTTTTTATTTTTTTCATAGCACAAAACGTGTTAATGTTCCAACATAAATATAGGTTGTAAAATACTTCACTTATGAACATCTTCATACATCATACATTCTATATTAGAGGAAAATCATAGTTGTGTAAACAAGGCAGGTACAGGAATTGGTATAAGAATCAGTGTAAACGCGAAACTGAACATTTAAATACAAGTATTTAAATTTTACACAAATGTGACGGAGTTTTCAGGTTTTCAAGGTTTTTCAAACTCATCGCTTGATTCTTAAAAATACGTTTACTATAAAAATTAAAATATTTTACATGACCGCTAAATTTTTGTATCATAAATAAAACATAAATACATTATCTTAAATGTTACTATGTATATTAAATTGATTACATACTTGATTATCATTTAGCATTATATCAATCACAATATACTAATTACGCACAATATTTTTTAAACAATAACTTATGCTTAAAAAAAAAAACAGATAGGCTTAACTAAAACAATTGTACCTGGTACTAATTATATTAATTTGATCCAAATCTGCTTTTCTTTTATTAAGTGTTTTTTTTTCAACTGACTCGACGAATAATGTATTTTTTATATTTTCATTTTATTATTTGTAGTAAATATAAAATTGTTTGTGACATTTTGTATATATTTCTACAATAGTAAAAAATTAAAATGCGATTGTACTTATATATCGAATAATGCATATACTCATAGAAATGGCGTTTTTGAAAGAAAATAATTTATCAAAAAAAATTTTAATTCTATCAATATCGAATTGATCGATATTGTTCAAATCTTTGTTATACTATGTGTAACTCTATTCTTGATTTATATGTAATATAAAACATAAATTCTTTAAGAAACACCACTTTAACATAATTCGACTAAAACAAGTTTAAAATTTGTTCAGAACTATTAAAATCTTTTTGGATCTTGAACCATATACTTAAAATGATTTAAACCAGTACAAATACTACATGATCTGTAATAAGAATTACAAAAAAAAAATTAATTTTTACATTCAAACTGGATAAACATATACATATCATGTATTAAATAAGGTAACATTATTTTCATAGAATGTTTAATTATCGCCTGTTGTTCAAATAAAGGTTTACAAAAATATTAATATGCAATATTTAAGTTTACTTGCATATTGAATCACCTACATTTTTAATATTTTCTGTAACCACAAACTTTCAAGCTTATCATACGCGTCAGGGTTTTGTTAAATATAAATATAAACTAATTATTTAGTTCTGACTATTAAAATAATTCAATATTATGATTTTCCAAATATCATTAGTTCTAATCCTTATTCTCTTTGATAATGAAATTTCTTTATAATGCATTGGATATTTTCATAACTGTTTATAAATATATTTCAACTTTATATAGATCTACGACGTCGATAAACGCCACGAATATTTTAATTTCATTGTGACTTGTAGAAGAATGTAAAGTATATATTACATTCTTAATACTAGCAATTATTACAATTTTATTCAATTTTTTAAGATAATCATTTATTCTGGTATATACCTTTCTAGATCGCGCAAAAAATATTTACAATTGTAATCTAAAAAAATTAGTGAATCACAGCAACAAATGGGACATATTTATTATGTACGTAGTTTTGCCTTTTTGTATGAATAGATATTTTTTACAGAGATAAATATTAGTAAACGATATAATTATCACTGTAAACTAAAACACAATGAACAAAACTAGATGTAATAACTGTAAAACATTATAATTAGGTTCTGCATCTGTGAATTTAATATTGTTGAACATCTAAAAATTTTTAATAAAATATCGATTTATACTGATTAACTTTGCATGATGTTATAATTTAAAAATTCTTTTCTAAGAAAGTGTTTCAAATTTTCGTGAGTGTCATCAAAAACTTAAACACTTGTGCCCTTCTACTGTACAATTTACGAGGCTAATTATAGAGTTTACAGTAGATATGAAAGCACTAAGCGATTATTTTGGCATGGTCGATTTGGTAAATCTCGGAATGCCTGAAGCAGCATGCGAACTTCACACGAACATGTTTCTGCTTAGAATACATTATTGTATCAGTGTGTGACGCAATTGTTAATTCTTATAAGGTATTTATACATACTGTACTTAAAATCTATTGACATAACATGTAACTTACCTAAACAGTTGAATATGAATAGTTTTTTACGAACTACCGTTTGTAACGTCCTTTTATTAACTGTAGAGCTTTTGCCATTAATGGTGCTTTTGTTTTCTTCACTATACCAGTTGCTGATGAAAAAAAATACAATTTTTAGTATAATAAAATATTTTCAAATATTGCCTTTAATAAAATGAAATCTTTTTTTAATTGTTATATTAAAATGCTTACATGTCTTTGCACGAGGTATAGGTGGCGGTGGAACAGCGATATTTGTGGCAGCAGTAGGACCTCCACCACTAATTAATTTCTTTTTTAAACTAGATGCGGTATTAGGTACAGAATTTGCAGTACCATATTTAGCTTGCTTCTTAAGAATATTTCTTGGAGGTTTAACTACATTATCTACATACGCAAGTTTAGTGGATCTTACTGGAACCGATTTATCTATTGATTGCTTTATATTAGCTGTGAGCGTTTTTAGTTTCGCTTCCCTTTCATCAAGACATCGCTGTGGTGTTACAAAAAATACAAAGTATAAATATAAAGTGCAATAACATAAGATACACAACAAAAATTATTCGTTTAAAGACTACACACCATATACATCTCGCGCCATGTTTCCATTTCTTCTCTTTGCTTATTTCTAAATTCACGGTTACAATGGAATTGCCATAAGCTGTCTGTGTCTTCAATTAAATAAGGATTATAATGTTCCAACATAAATAACTGATCTGCCGTAGCACGTTCCAACACAGGTTTTATGATATCAAAAGGCACACCACCCGTGAATTCAAGTGCTATATATAATAACAAGAAAGATACTTACAAAATATTTATAAAATATTATTCAATATTTAATACAGTAACACTACCATGTA